>NC_142936.1:73763865-73811365 GCF_046866305.1 Octopus bimaculoides | reverse complement strand
TTTGTGCTGCCAACTCGACACAGTGTTCTAGTAGCTGCAATAATAAACTCAAACCAAGAAGATTAAGATTTAGAAATGCAAGACAATAACAATGGCAAAGCGTAAAATAAAAATACAAGGGTAAATAAAGAAAATAAAGTTTAAAAATTAAGGTACTTAATTAAAGAGATATATCTGGTATTTAAACAAAAATGTCGCTAGTAAAATCGCAAAGAAAACTAATTTATAGTTGAAGTAAAAATTTAATGTGATTTTCTGATGTATGTTTCAAGAAATTTTGCGTGTATATGTGTGCATGTGTGTGTGTTCGTGTTTATGAGTTATACGAGAGCGAGAGGTAATTGAGTTTATACCTATATATATATATATATATATATATATATATATTACAAATTAAAAGGGTAAAGGATTATCAATTTATTAATTAATAAATCAATTAACAATTAAGACTTTTTACCAAGCCCATCGGTATGAAAGCACCATTATTGGTGGAGAACTTATTTAAAAGCTCATATATATTTATAAACATAATTAAGGGATTAGCAAATATTTGCTTCACCATATACCGAAGTTCAGAAATAGCAATATATATATTGTTGCGTATGTGTTTGTGTATGTGTGTGTGTTTGTGTGTGTGTTTTGTGTTTGTGTGTGTGTGTGTATGTGTATGTGTGTGTGTATGTGAAGAGAGAGGAAAAGGTATATAGATGTATACTTGTATCTATATTTAGTTGTTCGCGTGTGTATATGAATAGAGGGGAGAAATGTATACAGATACACCTGTGTATATTTTTAGTTCTATGCATCTGTGTTTGTGTATGCATGCCTTTGTGCGTGCGTGCACGTAAGTGTGTGTGTGTGTGTGTGTGTGTGTGTGTGTGTGTGTGTGTGTGTGTGTGTGTGTGTGTATGTGATTAAGCTACTAAAGTATCTTGGTTCTTTTCGAACAGAAGTTTCAAAAATTCTCTCTGTCTCGCGTTCTTAAGATATATTTCAGTAATTTTCGCACACTCCCTATATAAGTCGTTTTACATCAGGAATTGCCAACCTGGGTCCACAGAAGCTTTAAGGGGGTCCACGAGTAAAAAAAATTATAATTTGTGGGCCTATATGTAAATTTTGTTTACTAGGAGAGGTACCTATATTTATTAAAATTTTCAAGATTTATATTGGGAATTTATGTTTTGGATGTAACGAAATTGTTTCATTGTTAATTTTTACTAAACTACAAACAAATATTTTATTTCAAAAATTTATATGTGCACAGATGGTAAGATAGCTCTCAGGGGATCCACAAGCAAAAATAGGTTGGGAACCCCTGTTTTACATGAAGATGAAAATTATACTTTCTAATCATTGATCTATTGATATTTTCTTTTCAATTGAAATGTATGCAATATGCTGGGTGAACAATCTGAAATTGAAATAATACAATAACTTTTGACTCAGTGCACAAAATACAAAATAGAAATTAAAGAAGGAAAAAAACAGTAAGCAATGAAATTTTAAGGCATTGCGGGCATAAAATTCAACGAGTTCTTTGTTCCTGTTTCTCATTCATGACTTTATCAAAACATAGCACTTTGATCCATAGATCTACCAGTAGATTCTTGTGATCACAATGTTTTGTCTTGATAAACAAAATAGGAACTGGGTGCAGATTCACAAAAGCATTTCATTGCAAATGGAACGGGATCACACATCTAGGTCATTAATCCTACAAGGGCTAAATCCATATAAGTAGAATGCTTTCTTACTTAAATAGAAGGCCAGCAATTTTGAAGGGGAAGAGAATTTATCAATACCATGGATTCCAGTATTTGAACGGTTCCTTATTTTATCGACTCTGGAAGAATGAAATTGTCCTTGTAATATTATAAATGACGAAGGCGGTGAGCTGGCAGAAACGTTAGCACACCGGGGGAAATGCTTAGCAGTATTTCTTTTGCCGCTACGTTCTGAGTTCAAATCCCGCTGAGGTCGACTTTGCCTTTCATCCTTTCGGGGTCGAAAAATTAAGTACCAGTTACGCACTGGGGTCGATATAATCGATTTAATCCGTTTGTTTGTCCTTGTTTGTCCCCTTCTGTGTGTAGCCCCTTGTGGGCAGTAAAGAAATAAAAAAACATTAGCACGCTGGACGAAATGCTTAGCGGTATTTCGTCTGTTTTTACGTTCTGAGTTCAAATTCTGCCGAGGTCGACTTTGCCTTTCATCCTTTAGGAGTCGATAAATTAACTACCTGTTGCGTACTGGGGTCGATCTAATCGATTGGCCCCCTCCCCCAAAAATTTCGGGCCTTGTGCTTGGAGTAGAAAAGAATATTACAAATGACGACTAAGACGGTGAGTTTGGTAGTATCGTTAACACGCCAGACATTTCGTCCGTCTTCGCGTACTGGGTTCAAATTCTGCCGGGGTTGACTTTGCCCTTCATCAATTCTGGGTCAATAAAATTAGTACCAGTTGAGTATTGAAGTCGAGGTAATCGACGTACCCCCTCCCCCAAAATTGTTGATCTCGTGCGAAAAATCTGAAACCAAAACTTATTCTAGTGAATATATTTCTTTCGATGCTTTGCAAGAATGCTGTTCTCACTTTTTTTTTTTTTTTTTTGCTTTTGTGGTATTTAGTAACTTCACAATTAATAGCACAAGGTTCCAAATGAATATATCATTACAATTGCCTCAATTATATTAATACACTTTTTCCACCATGCGTAATATGTAATATCAGGAAATATAGCATACTGCAATAATTATATTTCATCTTTTATCAAAGTACTCTTTTTCATAAAAGTATATATTTCCAAATTTCCGTGTCATATGACGGGTAACACTATTATTTCATAATATGAGAAAAAATTCTAAAACGGTCCCCGTTTTTCTAGGTTCAGCACGAAAGATATTTTTTTCTAAAGGAATATTAATAAGCTAATTCTCTTCCCATGCGCATCGTTTCTCTATAGAGTTTCCTGTTAATCATGAGTCCTTTTTATCCTAATAGTTTGGGGGAGGGGGGTTCTGGATCTGTTGCACTCTGGAACCCAATACCATCATCTTGTTTTCCTCTGGTTTGTGATATTCAGTGCTTTAAGTTTCCTGTCGATTGACATTGTTTGAATTTGTAAGCCCTTTTCTTTTATTCTTTCTTTCTCTCTTTCTTTCTTTTTTTCCTTTTTAGTCTCTTACACTGCAGTGACATCTAGCCTTGTTTTGGACAAAATCATCATCAAAACAATATTATTAAATAGATGCAAGCTCAAAACATCGTTGAGTTATTGTGCATTAATTTCTCTTAATTACAGAAACAAATTATTTTGGTTTTACGTCCTGAAATCAAATTCCACCAGATCGACTTTGCTTTTCGTGCCTTTTGGGACCAATACAATAAGTGCGAGTTAAGCACTGGGGTCCATGTAATCGACTAATTCCCTTCCCGTCAAATTTCAGGCCTTGTGGCTATTGTAGAAAGGCTAATTACAGAAGCTGGTTAATAAACAAGCTAAATCTTTAAGTGTGACGCTTTCACTTGCGAGTGGGTATCACTCGATTGTATATACCAATTAGCTTTTGCTAATTATTTCAAGTGACTATGTATGCACGAGCTGACATAGTCACCGTCTTAAACCCCTCATCCTTGATCCAGCCAAACATATGACATATA
Source organism: Octopus bimaculoides (assembly GCF_046866305.1). NCBI lineage: Eukaryota > Metazoa > Mollusca > Cephalopoda > Octopoda > Octopodidae > Octopus > Octopus bimaculoides. The sequence continues at coordinate 73,807,700 of NC_142936.1, read as the reverse complement.
ACTGTCGGGGGTGGCGAAGACACAGCTGGCCCAGCAACAGCTTGGCTCCGAAAACAGTTCAGTAGAGTGGAGTAACTGGAAATGAAGTATTTTGCTCAAGGACACAATATCCTACTCAGTTTAGGAATTGAACTCACAGCCTTTCGATTACGAGTCAAACATCCCAGTCATAAGACCTTGTGTTTCAACAATACAAAACAAGTGAGAGAAAGTAAACAAACGAGAAACTTAAAATACCAAAGCTATACAGTGTTGATGAACATAGAAGCAAACGGATACAGATAAGAAGTAAAAATTAAAATTGTCTTTTCTAGAATAAAAAATATGATTTTAACTAACATCACACAGGGTGCAGCAAAAAAAAAATACCTCCCAGATACGCTATTCTTGGTATACGTTTCGACAAGAAACACACAAAATACACCAGTCGAAACTTTACCTTGTAATTGAATAAAAACGGTGAAACACTAGCTAGACGTATACAGCATTACAATCTGCCTCAGTTCCATGGCACTACATCAATGGCTGTGTAAAATATGGGGTGTTTTTATGTTGCAAACTGTAAATTTTGACATTTGGATGGCATATACACGATGCAGGATTGATTAAGTTTGAGGAATAAGATATTACGTTCTTCTTTTGGTTCAAATGTATTTATTTATTTACTTACAGTCAATAGAAGGAGTTGAAACAAAGACATTATTATGTTCGCCATAAAGAAACTGAGATACGTTTCCAGTGAGATAGAGAAAGTTATCTATCTAAACATCTAAACGTCTATAAGACTACGTATCAAACTAACTGTTGTTTTGTGTGTGTGTGTGTGTGTGTGTGTGTGTGTGTGTGTGTGTGTGTGCGTGTGCTTTGTGTATGTGTGGTTGTGTATGCACGCACGCGCATGCGTATTACTGTTTGTTTTTATATCGAGTTATGTACAAAGGCAATTTCACATTTAACTAAAGCAAGACTAGGCAACCTGAGGCCTGCGGGTCCCGTGCGGTCCGCATACTTTTGTCTTGCGGCCCGCTTGATACTTTCTTGAAATGGGTTTATTTAAACAAACATTTTAAAAAATTTATCAAAAATTAACGATTGTAATGAAAAGTAAAAAAGAAAGATACTACTGTTTTAGCAAAGATAACATTTCATGTTCAGTCAACGATCGTTCATTCATTATTGTAATAATAGAATGAGAAAGCAAAATATTTTCCATTCTGCCAGTATACAAGCGGCCCTCAAGAAACTTTCCGTGATTAAAGTGGCCTGCAATGTAATTCAAGTTTGCCAAGCCTGAACTAAAGAATTACACAATATTTTCTAGTTGAGTACATGTTTATCAAACTTTTACCCGAAGTGTAATAGTGACTTCGAAGTTTCAACCTGCTGGCCTTCTTCAGACTCTCGAATATACTTAACATTTACATACATACACACACACACACACACACACACACACACACACACACACACATATATATATATATATATATATATATATATATATATGTACATGCATAATATACATATATATGCAAACATGTATATATACATATACATTTATATGTACAATATATATATGTATACACACGCACCACACACGCACACACATACACACACACACACACATATGTATATATATGCATACATGTATATATGCATATACATTTATATATATATATATATATATATATATATATATATATATGTATGTATATATACACACACATATATATGTAAATGTGTAAATGTATATATGTGTGTTAATGTGTGTGTGTGTGTGTGTATGTATGTATTATTTTTCTTTGAGTTTAATTTAAGTTCTTCAGAGAGTTCAAGCCGGTTGCTAAGCGACAAGAGTTCCTGGCGTTTGTAAATATGTGATTGAGTTGATGTGTTAGTTGAACTGTTGGTGCATACACCCAAGTGTGAGTAGATACTCACACACGTAAGAGTCTCAGATTTGTATGCATGTATGTATGCATACATACGGGTCTATTAAGTATAGAAAAATATTTGAGTTATTTAATTACTATAGATAGTTGATTATGCATTGCCTGGGGCCCACAATTGTTTCATGGAGTTGTAAAACGGTCATCGTGACATACAGCGTGTCTTGAACAATTTTTTAACCCTGGTGAATGAAACCCATTCCTATCCACGTCTGACTACAGCCGATCTGTTATAAATGAGTGAGAGTCAGACGAAAAACAAGAACGAGTTAGAGAAAAAGAAGAAATGATTTCAATATAGGACTGATACTTTATTCATCAACCCCGAAAATATGAAAGGCAAATTTGATCTCGGAATTATTTAAACTCGTCGGAGCGTAGAGAACCGATACAAATTCCGCAAACTAATCTATTCGGCGTCCTAACGGCTCTGCTAATCGACCATCTTAAACTATATATTACTATTTCATGTACGAGATACAAAACATTTCTATTGACAAGTAACTTTTATTCTATATTATATTCAATTCAAATAGAAACATTATACTTGGTCAGAATTATTAATGCACACAAAACATTAAAAAATGCTGAGAAACAGAATGTTAATCTTTATCTACTAGCAATCGATGAAACCAATTTCGAACTGTTTATTTTGTTATATTTGAATTATCTGTTATCAAACATAAGATTCTGACGTTCAGTTGTTTAAAAAAATATTCATTTCAGGTGGTAGTTTTCAATTACTCTGCAAAGACTTTGCTATTGTCGTACTATCTTTGCTTTCAATTTTTTTTTTGTGAATTCTCCCTATATATATAACATATATATATAATATATCTGATTTTACGCGCGCGTACACACACACACACACACACACACACTTACAAACTTTCACATACGATGAATTCCTGCACAGATTCTGTCTATCAAACTCCAACCTCGACACATTAGTTGAAGATACTTGCTCAAAGTGCTCCGCACTGCAAACCTCACCTGCTTACTTGCCCTAACGAAATTCCACAAAGACAAATCCGCAATTACCAGTCAGCGCTAGTAATATATCGGATATGTAAAGAAGAAAGTGCGTAGTTGTAAACGTATTTCTGAGGTTATTCGTAGGAAGTCTAAATATCAGATGGGACAATGAGATTAATGGTGAACGCAACTAAAGTTCACACAGCACTGTACACTTACAATCAAAATTGTATACATCGGGTCAAATACGCGTTAATTTCTCTCACCCACTCCCTCTGTTTCTCACTCTCTTGCCCTCCCTCATGCACACACACACACACACACACACACACACACACACACACACACAAACTCGCACGCATATATCCCACTCACACTTTCCCTCACCATTCTCTCTTTCTTCTTTTATCTATCTCTCTCTCATAAGTGTGTGTGTATATATATATATAATGTATGTATACACACGCAGAGACGCGAACACGCATATGCACACGCACACACATCCGCACACACATATATATATATATATATATATATATATATATATATGTGTGGATGAGAATAAGGCATATATACAAATAACTAAGTCATATATGATTTTTTTATATATAGACATGAATATACCTATGTTTGTTTGTATGTAAGTATATATGTGTATATGTTTATATGTACATATGCATACATGAATGTATGAATGTATGAATATGAGGAGCGTTATTTAACTTTTGGAGTGCGGGTAAGGGGAGACCTACCGTAGTATTTATTTTATTTAAACGGACCCGTCATCACAATCCAGATCCACACTATCAACAAGGGGTGATGGGATATGGCGGGAGGATGGCCAGTTTTTAGATATTATCAGGAAGAATAATCTTCTTTGATGCGATTAATAGAGGCATTTCGTTGTGAAACTGTAAACTAAAGTGATGAGATGGGAGGTACGATAGGGGTGGTTGTAGTTGAATAAAGAATAAAGAATGATGAGACAGAACGAGATAGAAAGAGAGCAAGGGAAGGAATAAATGACGGCAAGGAAGAAACAAGGGAAGTTAGAAAGGAAAGAGAAAATAGGAAAGAAGAATGGTAAATGAAAAAGGAAATGTAGAAAAAACAAAAGAAAAGAATGAAGTAAGAAGGAAAAGAATATAATGTGAAGATTACGGTAGAACGAAAGAAATAATGAAGACAGAAAGAAAGAATGAGTTGAAAGAAGCCATATATTTTATGAACTCCTTGGAAGGTAAGCCTTCCGTAGAGCCTCTATATAATTGCTTGATCTGCTAGAAATAGCAGTAAAACATCTGTCGAATCACAATCTCTGTTCTGGTGCACCAAGGATGAGGAAGTCAAACGGTTTCTATGTCCTGTCACGGCTATAGAGGGAACCGAAAGCGTTCTATGTCCCTTCACGACTTTTTGTTGGCACTCCGTCGCTTACGACGTCGAGGGTTCCAGTTGATCCGATCGACGGAACAGCTTGCTCGTGAAATTAACGTGCAAGTGGCTAAGTATTCCACAGACACGTGTACCCTTAACGTAGTTCTCGGGGATATTCAGCGTGACACAGTGTGACAAGGCTGGCCTCTTGAATTACAGACACAACAGAAACAGAAAGTAAGAGAGAGAGAAAGTTGTGGTGAAAGAGTACAGCAGGGTTCGCCACCATCCCCTGCCGGAGCCTCAATAAGCACTCACAACGCCCGGTCTGGGAATCGAAACCGCGATCCTCTGACCGCGAATCCGCTGCCCTAACCACTGGGCCATTGCGCCTCCTCTTCACGACTACTGAGGGACTTCAAGCAATTAGTTGAAACATGGTACATGTCATCAAATTACCATGTTAGCAAGTGACGGCTGGCTGGAGTGAATTTAAAAGGGAAAGACACATATTAGATATTGTAGTCCTAGATATATTATGTATGAAAAAAAAAAAAGGACGGGGTGGTCACAGATGAAACGCTTTTGATCTTCCGGGGTTAAACCATAACTTCGTGTCATGGATGACATTGCTTTGGGTGTAGTCTTTGATTATAAGCCAACCAGATCAAAGCTAACCTCGGGCTAAAAAAGAACATTAAAAAGAACATTAACAATAACTACTACTACTACTACTACTACTACAGGGTAAGCACAAACTGCCTGGATACGAAATATGAAGATATGGAATGGGTGCCATCGATTCCTAAGTACTAAGTGCAATATGTCAATGGAACTGAAGTAAAACGTGACGAATGTTGCTGCTGATCGGTTTCCAGTTTATTTACACTGTCTGTCTTTGTTTATACGGTTGTCTTGTCCTAATATGCATAGACCTGCAACTAGGCTGGAAACAGCGAGCGTCTGTTTTCCTTGATAACAAAAGCTGGAAAGAAAGTGAGAGAGAGAGAGAAATAAACTTTTAAATGTTATACACACATAAAAAGGCGGCGAGCTGGCAGAATCATTACAGCTCCGGAAAAATTGCTTACCGGCATTTTTTACGACTTTACGTTCTGAGATCAAATACCACCGGGTTCGACTATCCATTCCATCCTTTCGGAGTCAATAAAGAAGGTAACAGTTCAGTACCAGAGTCTATGTAATCGGCTAACCTCTACCCCAAAATATATTGTTATATTTCGGGACGGTCATTTTCTTTTTGCCAAATAAACACACGCATTATATATTCGTTCTTCACTCGTTTATTATCGTTCTTATTTTATCTTATGTCCATTGTCTGGAAATCATTAGTCACATATATGTGATATTTCTTCAGTGACCCTTTCAATCTACGTGCATTCTCCTGCTCCGCTTAGCCCATTCTGTCCTTCCATATGTTGTGTGAGTGTGTGTGCGTGTGCACACACACACATACACAAATGTGGAGAAGCGTGGTTGAGTAGTTAGAGGTACTGCATTCATTGTCGTAAATTCCACTTGAAAAGGAAGATGAGAGTAGAGAGGGAAGTTCTGTCTCATAGCAAATTTGTTGAAAGATGGATGACTGTTGGAAGAATGGCCAGTATGAACGGACCAATTCTGAGAATACACCTGTAAAAGAAAGGGTAATATAAAAGGAGAAAGGGCTCTATAACTCTTTCTTGTTTTCTGACCAGGCTCCACGTGTAACCTTTCGAAGCGCCTTCCCCTATTGGGAGTTTTATTTGTTATACTTCTTCTGTTTTCCTCACTGTTTACACGAAAGTTTTCTTTTCAGACAAAACCCTTTGTAACCTTCGTCCTGTTTTTGTCCTTACGTGTTTTTAACTTATATTAGCCCTTGTGGCCAATAAAACCAGAATTAATTATTATTATTATTCAGGTCACTACCTGGAATCGAACTCGGAATCTTAGGGTTTGTAGCCCACGCTCTTAACCACTACGCCATATGCCCGTGACTTGAATAATGATAATAATAATGATAATAATGATAATAATAACATCGAAAAAAATACCTTAGGAAAATACCCAGGTTCGAAATTTCCCCAAGACACCTGATGAAGGCTAGAGGGTATATCAGCCGAAACGTTATGTTAACAACAAACAAGATGAGGACAAATATCTGTCAAATGTAAATAATGTACATACAAACATACAAACACGCACACGCACACACACACACACACACACACATATACACACACACACACACACACACACACACACACACACTTTACACAATAGTTAGCTCCCACACTACCAATTACATCTTACCACGGCCGGTGTTGCTGCTGTAAGGGCGGCATGTTCTTACACAAACAATCAAGCCACAACAACATCTGTTTTAAAAGCTTCGTTTGTAATGAAAATAGACGCTTTTTCAGCATGTGCCACAGCCAGCGTCTGCCATTGATAATAAGAGAGATAATTGTTATCAACAGCACAGATTGTTTCAGCTAGTCCGACTGATATCGAAATTAAGTCAGTAACTAAATCAAAGAAGAGAGGAAGGGGCTTCTAATGTGGTCACTTGATATGGAAGAAATAACAGCCAAATTGCCAGTTACATTGCATACACTCACTGGCAGTTTTTTAAGGTAATAGAGACATTGTATGATGTTGTCTCTGATACATTTTCTTTAATCTTGTCTTAGATATTGGCGGCGATCTGGCAGAATTGTTAGAATATGTTTTGTAGTATTTTTTTCTGGCGCTTTACGTTCTGAGTTCTAATCTCGTCAAGCTCAGTTTTACCTTTCATCCTTCCGTGATCAATTCTATATGAACTGGGTTCGACATTATCGATTATACTTCTCCAAAATTACAGGCCATATATTTCTATTAGATACATATATATGAAGACAGTGATCTGGTAGAATCGAAAGCACACCGGACGAAATGCTTACGGACATTTCGTCCGTCTTTCCATTCTGGGCTCAAACGCCACCGAGGTCGACTTTGCCTTTCATTCTTTCAGAGTCGATAAAATAAGTACAAGTTACGCACTAGGACCGATGTTAGAATTTTCTTCAGGTTGAGTAGCCCATCCCGCTCAAAATGTCCCTGAATAAGGTTTCTCTAAGGATGACGAACAAAACACCCATGTTTCCAGAGATGAATCATTCAAGACCCAAAGAAGTCCTCTTAACAAAAGTCTCTATGATGTTCCCCCACCACTTCTGCTCGTGATCGGAGGTGTATATATCGTCAGCCACTAAGTTACAGTCAAGCAAATGACAAGCAAATCTGTGGTATTGAGCAGAATATTTATTGTAGCCCATCTTTTATACCAAGACAAAACATTCAGTTAAGATCAAAAGCCATGAGTCATTGCCTGGTATTGCATCAGGACATTTATTATTATTATTGTTGTTGTAAGGCGGCGAGCTGGCAGAAAACGTTAGCACGTCGGGCGAAATGCTTAGCGGTATTTCGTCTGTCTTAATGTTCTCAGTTCAAATTCCGCCGAGGTCGACTTTTCCTTTCATCCTTTCGGGGTCGATAAATTAAGAACCAGTTGTGTACTGGAGTCGATCTAATCGACTGGCCCCCTCCTCCAAAATTTTGGACCTTGTGCCTAGAGTAGAAAAGATTTTTATTATTCTTGTTGTTGTTGTTAAGATTGTTATTATTATTATTATTATTATTATTATTATTATTATTATTATTATTATTATTATTATTATTATTATTAGGGTGCCGAACCAAGTACGTTGTACAAATTTCGTAGCAGTATTTCTTCCGACACGTTGTGTGCTAAGTTTAAATTGAGCTGAGGTTAGCTTAACCTTTCATTTTTCCGAAGTCCGTAAAATAAATAACTAATTAAGTATTGGGGCCGATGGCATCGACTATGCTTTCCCCTCAAAATTCCTGGCCTTGTGCTAAAATTTAAAACCAAATACGATGAGATGGTAAAATCATTAACAAGTCGGCAAAATGCTTAGAGACATTACTTGTGATTACGTTCAGAGTTCAAACTTTACCGAGGTTCATTTTGTCCTTTCATCCTTATTTTAAGTCTGGTCTTTATTTTGTAATTCTCTTTTGTCGAATCGCTTCGTCATGTGAACATAAATGAATGAACATCGGTTGTCAGGCGGCATAAACACACACACATACACACACATTTAAATATATACTCTTTACTCTTTTACTCTGTTTTACTTGTTTCAGTCATTTGACTGCGGCTATGCTGGAGCACCGCCTTTAGTCGAGCAAATCGACCCCAGGACTTATTCATTGGAAGCCTAGTACTTATTCTATCGGTCCTTTTGCCGAACCGCTATGTTACGGGGACGTAAACACACCAGCATCGGTTGTCAAGCGACGTTGGTGTGGACAAACACAGACACACAAACATATACACACACATACATATATATATACATATATACGACGGGCTTCTTTCAGTTTCCGTCTACCAAACCCACTGACAAGGCTTTGGTCGGCCCGAGGCTATAGTAGAAGACACTTGCCCAAGGTGCCACGCAGTGGGACTGAACCCGGAACCATGTGGTTGGTAAGCAAGCTACTTACCACACAGCCATTCCTACGCCTATATATATATATACAGTTGTAATTTAACAAAAAAAAAAGACGAAGACGGGTGTGTAAACAACATACAGATGTATTAGTTTAACGCTCGGGAAGTGAGAAAGTCTTTTACGTTTCAAGCCTACGCTCTTCAACAGAAAGGAATGCAGGAATAAACAGAGAGAAAAAATAACACACTGGTCGAAAAAATAAGGCACTGGAGAGAAAATAAGGCACCGGAGCTATAGTAGAAGTCACGTGCTTAAAGTACCGCTCAAACATCGGGTTTTCAGACTGAACCCCGAATTAACTGTTTGCGAAACATACTTATAAACCACGCAGCCATACTTTATAAAATGAAAGTTTTTATTGCTGTAAATTATTGATTGATTAACTGACTGATTTATTAATTATCTAGTAATGTGTTTATATTGATTCTTGGATTTCATCTTTTGACAAAAGTCAAAACGATTATTAATTCAATTAACTTATAACATAATGGATTTATTCGTTTTATTCAATTAATTCAGGTTTCCCAATCTTGCGCCAATGTATCATTTACGCATTCTGACATATACAGAAGAAAAATTGTGTTTAATTGCAACACTTAAAAAATTACAACGCAATATTTGCCACAGCATTTGAAAATTCTGATAAACGTGTCAAGCTTTATTCTCGCACATAAAATCATCGAATCAATGTGACCTTTCGTCTAGTAGATGGATACTGCCCAGCATTTTGATGAAATAAAAAAAAAAGTGTATCAAAATGAAGAGGCATAAGAATTCCATCAAATATTTTGCTATATTTTCGGAAGTGTTTTATCTACCTCATTACGTATATGTTCTGCACTGAAAAATTTCTCTTCGCGATGTCAAGCTAATCTGCTTGATAGATATTATAGTTCAAAGTAAGCATTCGCATGAAGAAGTAAAACAAAATAATAATACTATGGGTGAAATATTAATAAAAACAAGAAAAGAAATGGCGCCGTCTAACATGGGTTTTTGTTAATTTTACGTGAATAACTGCAATCTATAAAAATTATATTTCTATTTGTATTAGTTTCGTGTACGAATTATCTTTTAAAGAACAATTGTGTCTTCTGTATTACTTCTTGTAAATTTTGACTCAGTGGGTGTAACTATCTGTTTTTAAATCAAAAATTTCGCTTTGTAATATATTTTGCTTTGTAACATATTTTTTTTTTACTACTTTTATCACCATTAAAAATAAGCACGGAAATAACGATAATGGAACTATAAGATAAATTGTTTACAAAAGAACAATGTAAGTTCTAATTGGCGTGAATGATTGAATACTTAGTTAAATATTTAATCCTGAATCTATGTTGATTCTTGTATTTCTTCTCAAGATAAAATTCCATAGACAAAACAGATTTCATTATGTGAGATTGGCATTTGTCTAAAGATTGGTATTTGTCTAATTATCATCGTCAGCCAATGTGTTGTAGCGATCAAAAGCCATCAACACATTGCATTAGCAGGTTTTGGGGTTAATATCCTACATGACAAGGACGGTGGCAGTATCGTTAGCACGACGGGCAAAATGCTTGGTAGTATTTCGTCCGTCATTACGTTCTGAGTTCAAATTCCGCGGAGGTCGACTTTTCCTTTCATTCTTTCGAGGTCGATAAAATAAGTACCATTCCAGCACTTGGGTTAGTATAATCGACTTATCCCCTCTACCGAAATTACTGACATTGTGCCAAAATGTGAAACCAATATTCAACGAGGCGTCACTCTGTAACATAGCACATTATCAGTTGAATGAAATGAAATGCCTTGTCCAAATTACAACGTGTGCTTGTTAGTTCAGAAATCGAACTTATCACCTTACAAACGTGAATCTAACAGCCTAACCTCTGGGTCATGCGTTTTCATTAAAGGGTATTACTAATTGTTCGCAAAACAGGCACATTCTTTGAAATTTGGAGAAGGGGAGAAATAGTTGAGTACATCGACCAATATTTGACTGGTAACTTTATTTTATCGACCCCAAACGGATGAAAAGCAAAGTTGACCTCAGCGAGATTTGAACTCGGAACATAAAGAGATGCAACAAATACTGTAAGATATTTTGTCCGACGCTCAAACGATTTCACCAATCTATTGCCCCTTTAAAGTGATTTGACTTAGGGTGAAGAAAATATGTGAAGTAACAGCGCTCTGCTCTGATTTTATCTCCACACAGCTCCGCTGTCTGATTAAATGATAGTATAGATTGTTTACTGCTGCACTAAATCATGAAATTCGTATGAAAGTGATACATTCGATTGAATTAACCCGCAATACAGAACTGTTACTCATTGGGGTTCGAGATAGCAAGAGCCGATAACTCGACAAGCATTTCTTAAACAACTGTCCATATTACGCTTAACCAATAATTGTGTTAACCAGAAATATCCATTATTAGAAGAATAATGATATTAATCAAATTAGCAGCGAGGAAGTCAATTATGTTTCCTTCTGTATAAACAAAGACAAGCTTGCTAGCATTTATCATAATCGATGTGCAACTGTCTCAGCCATATCCTTCGATTTCTTTGTGTTACGGGTTGTAAGAGGACAGAATATGTTTATAACAGTAGTAGTAGTAGTAGTAGTAGTAGTAGTAGTAGTAGTAGTAGTAGTCGCCATTTAATAAATTATGCGAATTATTGTATTACAAATATTGCTACTACTACTGCTACTGCTGCTGTTGGTGATAGTGATGTTGTATGTGACGGTGATGGTGATGATGGTGGTGGAGGTTGTAGTGTTGTTATTGATGGTGGTGGGGAGTGATATAATGGCGGTGTTCAAAGGCAGTGAAACGACGTAATCTTAGGGCATATTTGCATATTTAGACTTATCCCTTCACATACCAGTGCCAACATTGTCTTATAGCCTTCTGGAGATCTTTTTAAAAAATGTAGACCCAGTAAAGAACTGACCGCTATACTCGCCTTTACATTTCCCTGTCTATCCGTCACCACCACCAAAAAAGAACGCGTATGATTTTGTATTTATGTTAACAATCATATTAGGCGCATTCGTGAATTCAGAAACTTGTGGGGTCTGGATCGACCCTTTTGCGGGGCCCTAAGGTACTTTACTAGTGAGGTTACCATCCATTTGGTTGGGTTCATATATAAGTATTAAGTAATCCTCTCTAGGATTAGGTAACCATTTCATTGTGGGTGCCTATACAAGTAGATTTGGATAAACATCTGGTTGGTGACGTCTGAACAGAAGAATTAGGCAATCTTCTGCTTTGAGGTACCTATACAAGTGGAGTTATGCAACCAGTTGGCTGTGGGAGTCTATATCAGTGGGGTTATGTAACCATCTTGCTGAGGGTGCCTTGTATGCTAAATTAAGTAACCATCTGGCTTTATGTACCTACACATATGGAGTTAGGTAACTATCTTGCTTGTTAACACCGGTACAGGTTGAGTTTAACACACGGATCGACACCAGCCATTTCCACGAAACCCGTGACCAGTATCAAAGCTTGGATGCAATAACAAGTCTAACTGAAACTACTAATAAAACTGTACTGGGACGAGACATAGGAACGACTTCTTTTAGTGTGCTTCTAGTGCACAAAAAGAGATTGAATTCAGTACCACAGACTAACGATACCAACTGTAATTTTGCGCTGTTCTCATACCTTATAGCAGTGAGTAGTAACACATGCGAACGATGGCAGTTTAATTACATTGGCACTGAAGAAAGCGCTCCAACGGTATAGCAATACGAACTGTCGGCTTTTCATCCAATAGTCCAGCATCCCATCAACTAGGGGAACTACAACTCCGCCCTTATAACATCAGTAAAAGTAACATAGCTGCCACAGAAAATACTTGCGGCGCATGGTGAATGAACTACATATATTATGTTAAATATAGAAATGGTAATTTTAAAGTTTGGCAAAATTTCAAACGTCTTTCTTATGATATAAGAATGAGGAAGTATCTTAGGTGAGTCAAGATACTTAATTTAAACACCAGATGAAAGTTTATTATTCTTACCAGCATGTACACATGTACACGTTAAGTGTTGGAATGATCATGTATATAAAAGTATGTTGTTTTTTTTGCTAGGCCTTTTCGCTTAGTTATTTCGTGTTTTTTTTTTCTTCTATTTAGTTTTGTTAACTTTTCTAAATTGCAAACGAACAAAATATAATCATCTTAGTTAAATCTAAAATTAAAACAAAACATGAGTCTCATAACTAATTGCAAAGTAGAAATACACCTTGAAGGCTTCCTCCCTCGAACAACTTGGACTGGCAGCACTCATGAGCGTTTTAAGTTATCTTCAAAAGGAGATTACAAATTGTTATACGAATTATAAGTAATACAATTACATTATTATATATTAAAGAAATTCATTAATCGGACAATGCTTACGTGGATTATAACCACGAATAGTAGGTAGTTGCTTGTAAAAGTATCAAGGATATTTTATGGGATAATGTGCAATTTTATGTAAGATGTCACCCTTGCAGTATCTTATTGCTATACTAACATGCGCAATGCACCACAATAAGGCATTGATTTTAGTTGGATAATACATGAACTGAGAATTATAGAATAACTAGTTCTTAAGGGATCGGATTAGGTATTGATTTTATTTATGTGTCAATTAAAAATTATAGAATTATAGAATATATTAAGGTTTATAATTGAATAGTGACATTACTTGGATAATACATCAACTACGAATTATATAATTATATAATTATAGAATAACCTGTTCTTAGGGTATTTAAATGAGTATTTCTATTACTTGGATAATACATCAACTGAAAATTGTAGAATTATAGATTTATAGAATAATTGAATTATAGAATAACCAGTTCATAAGGTATTGAAATGAGTAACGCGGTTACTTGAATAATACATCAACTAAGAATAATAGAATTGTAGAATAACTGCTTCTTAAGACATTCAACTGAGTATTGACCTTACTTGAGTAACATATCAGTTAAGAATTATAGAATGATAGAATAACTAGTTCTTACGTTTTTCTGTAAAACTGAGTTTTGTAATGACCATAAACAAGGCTCAAGGACAATCCTTGAAGGTAATAGGCATTAACCATACAGAACTTGTTTCTTCCGATGGCCAATTGTATGTACGATGCTCAGCAGTCGGCAATCCAAATCATTTACTAATTTATGCTCCAGAGGGCAATTCCAAAAATTTATATCAAGAGGCTTCGAAAAATTGATAATAATCAACCATCAATTAATTGTTTCATAGTCGAACATCGTCGATCTTCTCATCCGTCCAACCATCCACCAATTCAACTTTGATATTACCTTAAAATTACAATCAATCAGTTTTATGATCCAACTGTATTACTTGCCAGTATTTGTAAAAATCTATCCTACGTCACCGTGTATTTGTAAATCTATTTATAATTTAAACGGGAACTAACCAGGGAACCGAATAAGGCATGAGACATTGTAATGGGAACGGGAAATGGAAATAATACCCGCTTTTCCGGGTAATTCAGGTCGTATATATATATATATATTATTTGTATGTATATGTATATATGTGTGTCTGTATCAGTTTATGCAAATACATTAGTTAATATATATATATATATATATATATATATATATATATATATATATATATATATATATATATATATATATATATATATATATATATATGTATGTATGTATGTATGTATACATACCCTTCTGCATGAGCATGTATGTAAAAAAAAGTCTTGTCGCTTTGTTAGCGACCGGCTTGAACTCTCTGAAGAAGAATTGAAAGAGATCTCAAAGAAAAAACAAGCATGAACGTACACATATTGTTATACATCCAAAGGTGCTCTTTAAATCACATTCCTATTTGGCGAGCCTTCTTTCTCTCACTCTCCTTTCATAATCCTCTCTCACTCTCTCACTCTCTTACACCATGTGTATGTGTGTGCGCATGTGTATGAATATGTGTGAACATACACACATATGCATGCATACATATCACCTCGAAGATACATATGTGTATGTGTGTGTTTGTGCTTGCATGCGTGTCTTGATAGATAGATAGATAGATAGATAGATAGATAGATAGATAGATAGATAGATAGATAGATAGATAGATAGATTCACACACACACACACACACACACACACACACACACACACAGAGTTTAAATTCAATCCTATACTCCATTTGTGTCCAGGCCATGTATTATGTTCTCATATAACATTGGAATTCCCATATTCATTGTTATTTACTTATTTATTTATTTGCGTATTTGTTTATTTACTTATTTCAGCCCTTTAGCAAATAATATCTGAATATAACATTCTTGGAGATTAGCTTCATCCGAAACTCAGCTACGCAGTATGATTCCACTCATCGGATGTTGATTAGGAGGGAAATTAACGGTCACTTGTCACATTAATTCTTGTGGCCCTTCCAGATCTTCGTTCCTGAAGTTTACAAGGAGTCATGCAGGGTATCAGGCAATTTGAACCAGATTCTGTGAAAAAAAACATCATATCATATAACCATCCCTCACCATTCCGCACAATCATGCTCACATCTATATATTCAAACGCAGCCACGCTCTATACACACAGATACACAAACACTCACACATACACACTCACACATACACACACACATACACACACATATCCATGTATCACTACAACATACTCCCGCATAATCACATAACACACACAGCATATTCATATATATCCGCAGCCCATATCCGCAACCCATGGTGGTGCTCCAGCGTGACCGCAGCCACTTGGCTGAAACGCATAAATAAATATATATATATATATTCGATAATATAGACAAATATACGGAAGAAACAGCTGTATCTGCCACGACGATTAAATATATATGTGTACAAATGTCAAGGCTTACATATGGATGTGTGATATATATATATATATATATATATATATATATATATATACATACATACGACGGGCTTCTTTCAGTTTCCGTCTACCAAATCCACTCACAAGGCTTTGGTCAGCCCGAGGCTATAGTAGAAGACACTTGCCCAAGGTGCCACGCAGTGGGACTGAACCCGGAACCATGTGGTTGGTAAGCAAGCTACTTACCACACATCCACTCCTGCGCCTATATATATATATATATATATATATATATATATATATATCTTTTACTCTTTTACTCTTTTACTCTTTTACTTGTTTCAGTCTTTTGACTGTGGCCATGCTGGAGCACCGCCTTTAGTCGAGCAAATCGACCCCAGGACTTATTCTTTGGAAGCCTAGTACTTATTCTTTCGGTCTCTTTTGCCGAACCGCTAAGTTACGGGGACATAAACACACCAGCATCGGTTTTCAAGCGATGTTGGGGGGACAAACACAGACATACAAATACATACACACATACATATATATATACATATATACGACAGGCTTCTTTCAGTTTCCGTCTACCAAATCCACTCACAAGGCATTGGTCGGCCCGAGGCTATAGTAGAAGACACTTGCCCAAGATGCCACGCAGTGGGACTGAACCCGGGACCATGTGGTTGGTAAGCAAGCTACTTACCACACAGCCACTCCTACGCCTATATATATATATATATATATAATACTATCCATATCACGTCCTCACTTTGTTGTTTTTTTGTTTTTTTGTTATTGTTTTTTTTAACTATATATATATATATATATATATATATATATATATATATATATATATATATATATATATATATATATATATATATATAACTTGGATATGTTTCCAGACCATGTCTAATATTCTCTTATTCTTTTACTTGTTTCAGTTATTAGACTGCGGCTATGCTGGAGCACCACTTTTAGTCAGACAAATCTACCCCAAGACTTATTCTCTGTAAGCCTAGTACTTAATCTATTGGTCACTTTTTCCGAACCGCTAGGCAGTTCGTTGTGCATTTAGGTGGGGGGGGGGGGGTTTAATGCTTCTCTGCTGTGAACGTTTCACCAGGATTCAAAAAAAAAATAACAGTAGATGACGCTATGTAATGAGCACCAATACTGACTAGAACATTTATTTAAAGCCGTTTCGATGCTTTACTTCGGTAAACCCATTGCGTGGGACACTGCCGATAAGTTATATAGGCTCCATTTTATCATCACATGTCACAATTCGATCAAGAAACGGATCGTTTTTGTTGCGCATCCATTTGTCAAGAAATCACAAAATACAAAAATGATCTTTTCAGAAAAACATATATTCGTTCAAAACCGATAATTCAACGTATCCTCTATGAACACACCTATAAATCGAAACCGACCCGACTCCCCTTCATCTGTAATCTGGCTGCTTTCCTTTTAAATCAGTTCCCTCTTTCGCAACTTCCGGTTTCTACTTTCTTGCCTAGTAACCATCTTGAGCTCTCTTGTACCACCTCGGCTCGTCTTCAAACAAAAAAACAACAATCTCCACAACCTATGGATAAAAAAAAAACATGATACATCGGGGCTGATTAAAAAAAACTCTGTAATGAGTCTGACTTTCCACCTGATTTGAAATGAACTTATTTCACAAATACTTATCAAAACAAAAAATAAATTCTGTTTTCGTTTTTCTCCAAGAGCCAAGTGATTTATCAAAGTTTTCAAGTGTTCTTATCTATTTTCTATTGACACTTTCAAGTTTCAAGTGTTTTTATCCATCTTATACTTTTACCTACGCTTTAAAAACAAAAATTGGGATTTTTTATTTTTTAAATATTTTCAGATATTTTTATTTATTTTGAATCTACTATTTTCAACGCTTATATAACGAAATTAATTCTCTGAAATATTTGCACTGGTGTAGAAAAGAAAGCCCCAAGACTGCTGTTTGTAGATATAGAGTAAATAAATGCTAATATATAATAAAATTAAAGTATTAAAATTGGATGTAAACATTTGCAATTATTTTACAAAAAAGGATGACACAAAAAAAAAATTTTTTCAAGTAAATTTCCTCTTCTCTTCCTGACAAAGGATATAAAGAACAAGCAAGGCCAACAAGTGAAAAGCTTTAGCTAAAAACGCAACTGGGTCTCTCATGACAAAAGCCATGATTATGATTTCTGAGAAAATAGTGAAGAGAACAATGAAGGCGGGCAAATACAGAAGCTAACTAGGTTATATAACATGAGCTGAAAGTTTTGGTCCTATATTTCCAACCACATTATATATTTTATCACCTATCATTTACTTATTTCAGTTATTTGACAGCGGCCATTCTAGGGCAACACCTTGAAGGATTTAAGTAGAACAAATCGTCTTCATAACTTACGTATTTGTTTTGATTTGTTATGTTATGTTTTCTGTTAAGTCTGGTATTTATTCGATCGACGTCTTTTGACGAACCGTTAATTGCTCAGACGTAAACAAACCATCATGGTTCTCAAGCGGTGGGATGGCAAACACAAACACAAAGACACATACACATAGATGCACATACATACATACATACATACACACCTTGAGTCGACCAAAGCCATGTGTATGAAATGAGTAGATTGAGATTGTGCAGAAGCCCGTCGGGTGGTCTGCATCTGTATTTCAAAAAGACACAGCATTGACACACGGTGACACTAGCTGAGAGTTATTGTAAAAGTACATGTGTCTGTAGAATGCTCAGCCACTTATCCGTTAATTAAATGAACGAGTGAATTCAGTTGATCGAGCAACTGAATGCTCCTCGTCGAACGAAAGAGATATACCACCATCACCACACACACACACACCTATATATATATATATATATATATATATATATATATATATATATCTTTTATCTTTTAATCATTTGTTTGACTGCGACCATGCTGGAGCACTACCTGGAAGAATTTTAGTCGACGGGAATGACCCTAGTACCTATCATTTTTTCTTTCACTTGGTATTTATTCTATCGGTGTATTTTGGCGAACCGCTATGTTACGGGAACATAAATACAGCAACGCTGATTGAGCGATGGTGGTGATGGTGGTGGACTAATACAGATGCAATGAGACATGCACATTCGCGCACATATAAAAATTAATATATACGCACGCACGCGAGCACGCACACGCACATGACAGGTTTCTGTAGTAGACGACACTTGCTCAAGATGCTACGCAATGGGACTGAACCCGGAATTGTTCTCACCACAAAGCTACGTATGTGTGTGAGAGAGAGAGAGAGAGAGAGAGAGAGAGAGAGAGAGAGAGTGTGTGTGTGTGTGTGTGTGTGTGTGTGTGTGTGTGTGTGTGTGTGTGTGTGTGTGTGTGTGTGCGCAGGCATATACATTAATTCTTTGAGAAAATAATGAACGCCATCTATTCACGCCCTCCGTCACCACATATCCAAATCTTCGTATTGCCACTGCCATATGTATCCATTAAGAAAATGCTTGCTTCAATAAGTACTTTTCGTAGTTTTCGTTGATATGCTTGGGTATTTATATTTCTTTTTCCACTAATTATTATCTCCGGTATCATATTTCCACTTACTAAATTACCTCTGCACACTCCAACACCAGAACACCTCTTCAAGCTTCTACTTCTACGTATATTTGCGTGTTCATTTTATATATATATATATATATATATATATATATATATATATATATATATATATATATATATATATATATATATATATATATATATATGTATGTATGTATGTATATATGTATATATATATATATATATATATATATATATATATATATATATATATATATGCATATGTATATATATGTGTGTGTGTGAGTGTGTATGTGAGTGTATGTATGTATAGATATGTATAGATATGTATATATATATGTGAGTGTATGTGTATGTGTGTGTGAGTATGAATGTATGTATTATGTATATATGTATGTATGTATATATGTATGTATATATGTATGTATGTATATATGTATGTATGTATGTATGTATGTATGTATGTATATAACACACGCAAATGCAGGAGTATCAGACGCCAAATAACTTGAATTACCAAATAGCAATTAAGACCAGCAACATTTGAGAAGAGAAGATAAAATCAAGAATGAAGGATTCTTGAAAGTTGGCATCCTATTAAAGAAAAGGGTAGGCATATTGTCTACAGATAAGAGGACAGTTGTGTAACGCATGTTTCTACATCAATATGCGTCATCGGCATGACAACTGTCTATCGTTGTCTATTTCCAGTAACCAAAGGACTTATATGAAAGCGTAGAACATATTTATGGTTGAGGTAATTTGTATAAATTAAAACAAAAATTAATTAAGAACAATAAATCAGTGGCCAGTGGCATGCACTGGAACAACGTTAAGAAACAGAGGTATATGTGTGTGTGTGTGTGTGTGTGTATGTACATGCATATATGTATATGCGTGTGTGTGTGTGTGTGTGTGTGTGTGTGTGTGTGTATACATATATATAAATGTGTGTGTGTGCGCGTGATAATTATATATATATACATGTTTGTATACATGCCTACATGCATATTGGTTATGATATATAGGTATGTACATGGATACATCAGCGAAGTCATCTTCGGTAAAACTGAGATAATAATAATAATATTTCCGCATAAATCGCAAATGGAGATCTTTCTTAAGCTCTTTAGTGGGAGACTTAATCTTTCATCCGGTTATAACACCACAACCTTGGCTTTGTGTCCCTTTGGGAGATGTCGCTTTGTTGCAAACATTTTCGTTTGGTTTACACCCTAAGGAGAACTCTCTTTCTTGCTACCTTCCGTCTCAGAGGACCGGATAAGATCACATGAGTTCTGCCCTTCCTAGTCTGAGGCATTGGGATAGACTAAAAATAAAATAAAGAAAACACAGCCTTCTGAGTCAAAAATTTGGTTAAGGATCATCCCTGTTGATTTTAACTTCAAGATCAGCATCATGTTTATGATCAAATATGTTCTGTCTATGAACATCCTATCACAGTGAAACTATATCAGTGACCAGGTCGCAGTTAGTGCCAAGAAAATTTTGACACGCAATGAATGTTGAAGTGACAGTTAACAGTTTATGAATGGTTAGTATGTGTCTTGAACTCTGTAATTGTTTTAATCTCAAGAAATCAAATCATTTACCTGACAAATCCTAAATCAAATCATCTCCTAAACTCAGACACACACACGCAAACGTACGCGCTTTGCGCACATGCATATATACACACACACACACACACATATATATATATATATATATACAAACACAAACATATATACATACATATATATGTGCATATATATATATATATATATATATATATATATATATATATATATATATATATATATATATATATATATATATATATATATATATATATATATATATATATATGTATATGTATATATATATATGCATATATAAATATGTCTTATGTGTTTTTACTTTTTATTATTCTCTCGTATAAGCAACACCACTCAAATCCTGTCAATTAATACTAATTTCCTTTTGCCATTAGGCATAAGGCCAATGTTTGCATAGAAGATACAGTTAATTAAACCCGTCATATTATGTTACTGATATGTTATATGAGTCAACTTGAACAGCTCAGCTCCGAAGCCAATATAAGTACTTAATAGTACCGTTGGTAAGTTACGGAAAATTCTAATACATGTACTATACCTCTGCTCCTGCTTTCTCGATCACCAATAAATAGCAGTTCGGTATTATCCTTTCCATAGAATTATATGATTTAAGGCAACAAACCATGTAATCACATTATTCAGACAATAGGTGAGGTGGCGTATGGATAGAATTAGTATAGAACAGTGTTACCTCATCTGTTATCTTCACCTGTATTTGTTCCCTTTGGAAGGCGCAGTATGACCGAATGAGCTAATAGTGTTATCTTTGTTGCTGCCGCTGTGGTTTTTGTTGAGCACCAGGTCAGCCTTGATCGAAGTGGTTTCTTAAAATACTTGAGCCTTGGCTATCGTAACCTTCTGTATATCCATGTCACAATTTGATGTCATTCCCAGATTTTTTTTTTTTTTTGAAGACCATAGCTTGCAAACTGAAAGAGATTTGACTGCTATTTCTAACGGGTTGAGCGATCTAGTAGAAGTTGGCTTTGTTGGCTTAAGTAGCAGCAATTATTGTGGTCGTTAGTGTTAAGCCTTAGGGTAACCCTGATTGAGTAAAAAGATGTTCTGTCCCTGAACGTTAAATAACATCAAGTACGACATTATCTAAGGGGCCCTTATCCTTTTAAAGAAAATAGGGTGTCATTTGAGTGATATTACCTAACACTAACGAAACGTTACCTAACGCTGAACGTGTAGTGACCGTTTTCATTGCATGTATGAAAACACCCATAAATTTTGATATCTTTAAAATTATATGTTAGCTTATTGTTTATAATTTACATACATTAGTGGTATATATTCGATTTGTTTTAGCTTCTATTTCTAACAAGTTTGATGATCAGGTAGGGCTCCGTTAATGGCACGTGAGAGCAAGCAGTTCCTTAATGTATAAATATGTGATGCATTCAAGGGTTTTCATTGGAGAGATTCGGGTCAGAGTACGTTAATCTGAAATTGTCTGACAGGAAACCTTTGACCTAGTGCAGTACTTTCTAAACTTTTTTAACCTTCACATCAACCTATTCGTTTCTTTTACTATCAATTTTTCAACACACTCTTGTTACGATTCATCAAAATTAAATGCACCACATGTATATATGCTTATATATATACTTAGACAGACAGATAAACAGACAGACAGAAAAACAGACAGGGAGACAGACAGATAGACAGACAGACAGACAGACAGACAGACAGACAGACAGACAGACAGACAGACAGACAGACAGACAGACAGATAGATAGATAGATAGATAGATAGATAGATAGATAGATAGATAGATAGATAGATAGATAGACAGACAGATAGATAGATATTATCTTGCCAGACGATGATAGCCGTCTCACATTCAGTTTGATTGTTCTAATTTACTTTCATCTTTGCATAAGTGCAGAAGAGCGGTTATAACATTATACGTTGCCTTGCATCCAACGCCATAGGACTTTATAAAGCACAAAACGCATCAAGAAACGGAATGATTGCAAGACATCTACACATCTTTAGATTTATGCGACAAAAGCTTATACAACACTTTTGCTACACTCTAGGTCGCCATAGAGTGTTGCAGTGACAAGTATTGCAAGATCACCAGTACTATTTTGTCAGCATGTTTCATATTAGAGTATTTTTTTCCTAGAAGAGCTGCCTTCCCCAAGATTTTGTTATGTTGTGTGTACATATATGTATGTATACATGCATATGCTCATATATCATTTGTATCATTATTATTATTATTATTATTATTATTTTATATATATATATATATATATATATATATATATATATATATATATACTAGCAGAGGCACCCGGCGTTGCTCGGGAATGAAATTGTTGCTTATATACTGAAAGAAAGGCAAAATATGCTGTATAGAAATTTGAGGACATTCTGTAGATGGACTCTCAGATGAATGATGGCTGGGCGCCTCTCATGAATGGGGAAAATTGAAGATGTGCCAAAAAGCCTCATTGGTACTTGGAAACTTTTACGAAAATTAAAATAGGGATTAAATGAAAAAAATGATTTACGTGAATATCCTCACAAGAGTAATTGAAATAAATGGCGATTGTGGAACCCCCCACGCACGCACGCACGCGCGCGCGCATACGCACGTGTGTCTTTGTAAATATGTTTGTATAAATTTATGTATGTGTGTGTTTGTAAGAGACAGAGTGTGAGTGAGAGAGAGAGGTTTGTTGTCATGTATACGTACATGCATAAATATACATACATCTTTGGATGTATGCATATGACAACACAGCCATTGACTCACTCACACTCTGTCTCTTACAAACACGCACGCGCGCACATACACACGTGTGTCTTTGTAAATATGTTTGTATACATTTATGTATGTGTGTATTTGTAAGAGACAGAGTGTGAGTGAGTGAAGGGGTGTGTGTGTGCGTGTGTATGTGTGTGAGACGGAGTGAGAGAGCGGTGTGTATGTAGTATTTACTCTCTCTCTCTCTTTCTCTCTCTCTCATACACACGAACACACACACTCACACACAAAATAGAGAGTGAAGCTTTTTTGCCGTTGTTATGTCAATACCGGAAGTTGACATTGAGGAACCTTTTTAAAGAAGTGAATCTTAAATATAAAGCAATATTATTTATTTTTAATTAAAAAAAATCAAATGAAGAGCCTAAGATTTATCCGAGGTCAAATTATTCACGCATCACAAGTATGGAAGCATTTGGTGAAGTCGATTTCACGTGAAAAGCGATTACACACACATCTCTGTTTTATATATAGTATAGATATATCAAACATATTCATCGGGCACAAATCACATATCATAATGAACTATCAATGTTGAATAGGAGAAGAAATGCGAAAAAACAATATATATATTATTATTCAATATTGTTAGTTCATTATGATATGTGATTTGTGCCCGATGAATATGTTCGAGATATTTCTCAGCATATGAAAATATTAGTAGCACTTAAAGACATGTATTGTGTCCTTTAAATAAATAATAAAATTTATCTCTCACTAGATGGAGTACTTTTTTTGATGAATTTTCTATCAATATATATATATATATATATATATATATATATATATATATATATATTGTACGTATGTATATATATGTATATATGTATATATGTATATATATACATATATATACATATACATATATATATATATATATATATATATATATATATATATATATATATATATACATACATACAGGACATGCTTCCACCACACAGTTTACACGTGTATATGTGCGCGCGTATGCTTGTATCTTTTTTATCCCCCACCCCCACCTGAAAACCGGTGTACGTTTATTTACGTTCCCATAACTTAACACTTTGGCCCAAGGAACCGACAAAAGGAAATAAGTTCTTCGGTTGGTCTGCCTAGACTAAAGCCCCTACACGCGGTGCCCCAGTATGGCCGCATCCTAATGACTCAAATGAGTAAATGAATGATTTAAGACCAATCGTTATGCACCAGCAGGTAAATGATAATTAAAACATAAATACTGAGGTTTTTATAGGCGCAGGAGTGGCTGTGTGGTAAGTAGCTTGGTAATCAACCACATGGTTCCAGGTTCAGTCCCACTGCGTGGCACCTTGAGCAAGTGTCTTCTAATATAGCCTCGGGCCGACCAAAGCCTTGTGAGTGGATTTGATAGACAGAAACTGGAAGAAGCCCGTCGTATATAAATATATATATATATATATATATATATATATATATATATATATATATATATATATATATATATATGTATGTATGTATGTATGTACGTGTATATGTGTGTGTGTGTGTGTGTGTGTGTCCAACATCGCGTGACATCGATGCTGGTATGTTTAGGTCCCCGTAACTTAGCGGTTCGGCAATAAGACCAATAGAATAAGTACTAGGCTTACAAAGAATAAGTCCTGGGAGCGATTTGTTCGACTAAAGGCGGTGCTCCAGCATGGCCGCAGTCAAAATGACTGAAACGAATAAAAGAATAAAACCAAATGGGTCCACGATCCGATTCTCATCTTTAATTGTAACAAATACCTTTTATTAACGCAACTAAAGGCTTCAACAAAAGCACGCGTGCTAGAATTTCTCCTTAACACCACCGCCGTAACAATCTTTCAGTTCTGTGACTATCTATAAAAGAACAAATATATTTTTAGAACTCCGGTGGAGTGACACTATTTTCAGTTTTCTTTTCAAACGATTTTAACTTTTATTTGTGCCGCTAAAGTTCTCTAGAAATATATTAGTGCATAAGTATATTCTACATGTCCCGTGATCGCATTTATTTATCTTTCTTATATCATAAATCTGAAATGTGGTGCTTCAATTCTGGAGAGAAAAAGTAAACCGAATGAAGAAATTTTATTTAGAAGTAAGAGCTACGTTAAACTGATGCTTAAAGTAATAAATTCCTTCACATTATTCACAATTAAAATCTAATGTTCATTGTTCTTATTACAACTGGAGTTTTGTGTGGAACTGTTACAAAACAATTCCAGAACATTCTAATCTATTCGCAAACGTAAATAAAAGATGACGAATATGAAGTGAAGAAGAAATAGCAACTATCGCATTTCATTTTGTTTTCATTTGTCTTGCTACTGTTCTTTTACTCTCTTCTTTTTATTTTCCTTTTTTTTTTTATTTATCTACATATTTTCATCATCCGTCTATAGCTAGCAACAGCAGCCCTGCTATCGCGAACTGACTAAAACTACCAATCTACTTTCTTCACTACATACCACCAACGCGAGAATTAATCAGCCCACCTGACGACTATCTTTCGAAAAACTAGGATTGTTTGTCTTTTTTTTATTTTGTTTCTTTGTTTATTCGTGAGTTTGTTTGTTCTTTTTTTAACGAGAAATTCATCAGAAAAGAGAACCGCGTCAAGAAGGAAAGGTCTTAGGAAGTGCTAAAATAATTTATTGCATTTTAAAGAAAAGTGAAAAGAAAAAAAGACATTTCGTTTAATGCAATAATTATTAAAATAATTCAGCCCTAACGTCAAATACGAAAAAAGAAGCCTGATTTAAAACGCTTGTTTGTACATAAGAAAAAAAACTATACTTCAAAATATATTGGGATATTTTTCTCTCTTGGATATTTCGCATTGATAAAGACAAAAAAAGAAATAATATATTTCAGAACATCATCATCAACAACAACAGTAATGAGAATAACGCACAAAAAAATTATGCTAAAGAAATACACGAAATTACTTTTAAATAAACCATTTTTTTAATTTCTTTTTTTTTTTTTACCAATCATAATTCTACAAAAAAACTTTAGCGTTATTCTCTTGTATATAATTTCCCAATGTATTCCGGGTATGCACGGGTAAGAAATAATTTATTTACTTATTATTAGTTAACTGTTAAGATTTTGCTGTAAATGATATCAGACATAATAAAAGAAAATGGCAGTATAAGACAAAAAAAGTATGTTCGCAAATGGAATTCGAACTCATGCATCAGTGTTCCATTAGTGCACATACAGCTACTTGTTTGTCTTTTCTGTCTTCATTTTCCGTCTATAATGTCTGATATTATTTTTATTATTTACTTAATATGCACTTTGTCAACATTTTAAATTTATCTTTCACATACTTAAACATTTTCGTTTCGTTTCCTTTTTAGTTTTCTTTCCCTATTTTATTTTATGTTCACTTTCGTTTCGTTTACTATTTATTTTCTTTCCCCTGATTCCATTTATGCTCAACTCCTTTTCTTTTCTTTCATTCTTTTGTGTATTTATTTATTTATTTATTCCTTCTTTCTTTTCATTTGATTTCTTTAACTAGTTTTAAACAAAATAGATTTGATAAACATTATTTTTTCTAGCTATTGATTTCGTTTTTCGTTTATATTTAATATATATCTTAAAATCTGAACGGACATATTGGAAATATTACATATATAGATAAACACACACACACACACACACACACACACACACACACACACACACATATGTATGTATATTATTAATGTAAATAATATTAGACATTATAAAGGAAAATGGCAGAATAAGACAAAACTATATGCTCCCATATGGAATTCGAACTCATGGATCGATGTCCCATTAGTGCACATACAGTTACTTGGTTGGCATTTTTGTCTTAATTTTCCGTCTATAATATCTCATATTATAATTATTATTATTTACTTAATTTACTTAAACCTTTTCGTTTCGTTTCGTATGTATACATACCTACATACATACATTCGTATGTATGTATGTATGCATGTATGTATACATAGAAATATATATATATATATATATATATATATATATATATATATATATATATATATATATATATATATATATATATATATATATATATATATATATGCGAGTAAAAATAAATACAAAAAAGGTGGGTTTTTTGTACGATTGTGTATAGAGGAATATATTATTTTGTTTAAAAGAGTTCCAACACTGTCTGTTTTTTATGCTTTATTTATATTCCTGCAGAACCAATGTGGGGTATAGAATATGGAATATACAATATATAATATAATATACAATATATAATATAAAATAAAATAAAATAAAAATGGATGGCACCATGAAATAAAGTATTGAATGTAGATGAAATATTGAGTGTTCAATATAAAGGATCAAATATATAAATATAAATATATAAAGGCGACTCGAGTTTCAGGGCTATTTCCCTTCGTCATGGTCGGTATGACAGACTTTAACACGCACGCACACACACACACGCACACACACACTCAAACACACACACACACACACACACATACATACACATATATATATATATATACATTGTTCAAATTTATAGAAAAACAAAGACGAAGACAGGTGCAGGAACAAGAAGCAAGTGTATTAGCTTGACGCTCGAGAGGAATTTAAAAGTCTTTTATGTTTCGAGGCTATGCTCTTCGACAGAAAGGATTAAAAGGAAATAAACAGAAAGAGAATGAAAAACAACGTATTGAGTTCAGTGGTCCAATATATGCATGTATATATATATATATATATATATATATATATATATATATATATATATATATATATATATATATATATATATATATATATATGTATATATGTATGTATGTATGTATGTATGTATGTATATATATGTATATATATATATATATAAAGGCATGTAGATTCTGTTATTCTTATATACATTTCAGCCTTGAGGCTGTGTCTATGTTGGGGCATATATATGTATATGTGTGTGTGTGTGTGTGTGTATATATATATAAATATGTATATATATATATATATATATATATATATATATATATATATATATATATATATATATATATATATGTATATGTATATATATGTATATATATATATATATATATATATATATATATATATATATATGTATATATGTATATATATATATATATATATATATATATATATATATATATATATATATATATATATATATATATATATATATATATATATATATATATATATATATATATATATATATATATATATATATATATATATATATATATATATATATATATATATATATATACATATATATATATATATATATATTCCTTTAAATGTTTTTCTGATTACCTTAAAGAAATCTTGGTCGTTCCCTTGTAGTTTGTAATACCCATACTCTCAGAAATTAGCATGAACACCGCTGCAACCCGCCATCATCACCACCACCATCTCCACCACAACCATCACCACCACCACCACCATAACCATCACCACCCCCACTACCCCCATCGTCACCTCGAATTACTATCATCACCTCGAGAATATATGTGAACCTTTATGTGATCGCTTGAACTGCTAGAAATAGCAGGCAAATCTTTCTTAACTCGCACCCAGCCGTCTTAAGGATAAATGTGGTTCTGGGTTCCAGACGCCTTAGGGGACACGATACACCGGAGCGCTTTGATCATTAATAAGATAAATTGTTTACATAATAAGATCATTAATATTTACATAATAAGATCATTAATAAGATCATTTATTTACAACAACAATAATGACGACAACAACAACAACAATATCAACAGCAACAACAATCATCATAAACACAACAATATAGCCACAATAACAATAGCAAACATCACCTGCACCAAAACCACAACAGCCACCATCACAACAACCACCACCACCACAACCACTACCACCAAGACCATGACCATCATAACCGCCACCATCACAACAACCACCATCACAACAACCATCACATCCACCACCACCACAGCTACCACCACCACAACCACCACCACAACAACCACCACCATCACAACCACCACCACCACAACCATCACCATCACAACCACCACCATCACAACCACCACCACCACAGCTACCACCATCACAACCACCACCACCACAACCATCACCATCACAACCACCACCATCACAACCACCACCACCACAGCTACCACCACCACAACCACCACCAACACAACCACCACTATCACAACCACCACCATCACAACCACCACCATCACAACCACCACCATCACAACCACCACAGTCACAACAAATACCATTACTACCACCACCACAACCACCATCGCTACCACCAACAATACAACCACCGCCATCACTACCACCACCACCAATATAGCCACAGCAAGCAGCATCGTAGACACCACAAGCTACCACAACTGCACACCCACCACAACCATCATTACCATTGCTAAGATACCGACTCTCACAACTACCACCACGGCTGCCACATCACAACCACGACCACAGCTACAACTGTCACTTGTCACTATCGCCACAACACCACTACCCATACCACCACCACAACAACGATCGCCATGTCACTACCGCCACCAAACCATCACTACCACTACTACTACCACCACCACCACCGCCATGATCGTAATCACATCATGGTCACCACCACAGCAACAATAATCACCACAACCACCCCAACTACCATAACCACCATTATAATCAACCCCACCATCACCCAGATCACTGTCATGGTCGCCACCACCATCACCACCACAACCACAATCACCTTCAACACCACCATCATCACCACAATCACCAACACCACTACTACCTTTTTCATAAATCCAGGTTCGTTTCATAGAAAAGTAACTTGCGTGATAACAAACGTGGAGGCTCATGGCTTAATGCTTCGGGTGTTGGACTCATGATCGTAAGACTGTGACTTCGATTCTTGGATTGGGCGACGCGTTCACTTCATTTCACGAGAGGAATATAAACGTCACAGAAACCGGGAAACTGGTCTTAAGAGTCTACATGGCTCGGGAAGGGGCGCTGTCTTTTTCTTTTTATCTTTATTATAACACATTACATACTAACACTGTTAGTAATGATGAAATACAATGATGCACGTATTACACGGTGAAGTGAAGTTCCAGACGAGATATCATGTAATATTATATAATGAGTGTAAAATTTCACCGGTTAAAAGCATTATAATCTAGAGACTAAATAACAGTGAAGAGACATATGTATGTGACAGGGCATGTGTAAAGATGTGCGTGAATGTGTTTGTCTGTTTGCATGAATGTGCGTCAGAGCTATATACATATACAAATGTCTACACACACACACACACACACATATATACATATATATATATACACGTATATACTCACATATACACACACACAAACATACATATATATATATATATATATTTATATATATATATGTACGTAGTTATATAAATATATGCATACATACACACTCACATGTATGTATATATATATATATATATATATATATATATATATATATATATATATATATATATATATATATATAATATTTGTAAACAAACCAGAAAGCTTTATAATTTACGGAGAAAAGCGACTATGAAAGCCTATTAGCACAATAATAACTATATAATAATATATCATAATAGTAATATATATATATACTTCGATTTAATGTGACATTTATATATAAACAATTGAGTAAAAAATGATGAGCTAACCCAAGCCAGAATCGAACCTACAAATCAACGCACATACATACGTACATACGTACGTACATACATACACATATTATGGTATTCGTTATCTTTATTACGTGAGACTGGTGAGTGACTAATGAGACTAATGATTAATATATATACACACACACTTGTGTCTGTGTGTGTGTGTGTGTGTGTGTGTGTGTGTGTGTGTGAGTGTGTGTGTGTAAGTATGTATGTATAAATATGTATGTATATGCATATATATATATGTATGTTTATATGTATATGTGTATATATATATATTTATATTTATTTATTTTTATACGTATGTATATATATATGCACATGCATATACATACATATATATATATATGTATTTATATACATGTGTGTACATATGTACATATATGTATGTATATAATATACATCGAGAGTATTACAAATTAAACAATGCTTTAGGAGATAGAGTTAGAGAGAAAGAAAGAAAGAAAGAAAGATAGATAGATAGATAGATAGATAGATAGATAGATAGATAGATAGATAGATAGATAGATAGATAGATAGATAAATAGATAGACTGACGAACATACAGACAGACTCCTCTTTTTGTTACAAGTTATTTAAAGCGCCAAATGTTATCTTAATTCGATTAAAATTTGAACACTTAATTCTGTTACATCACGCACGTAAGCTTTACTTTTCGCACTCCTCACACCTCACCTCCAAGCCTTACCACCGGTTCCTACCACCAAACCCCATCACCAACCCCATCCTGCTAAGGCTTGATAAAATAATTACCACTACAAGTAGTGGGATGGAATCACTTGACTTACACATCCTTTACCAATGTGAGGAATGATTTATTTTAGTTTTAGGGTGTTGAAAAGCAGAAGCTGTTGTGCACCCATAGCTAGGTGGTTACACACCCTATACATCGCTGCAGCCGACTTTGCCGTTCATCCCTCTATTCGTTGTTACCTTTTCTTTCTTTTCTCTCTAACTTTTTTTTTTTTTCTTTGACTTGTTTCGGTCATTAAATTGCAGACATACTGGGGTATCGCCATGAGGAATTTTTAGTCGAATGAATCGACCCCAGTAATTATTTTTCATTTTAAGCCAGCTACTTGTTCTTTTGGTTTCTTTAGCCGAACACCGCTAACTTACGGCGAAATAAACACACTAACACCGGTTGTTGTCAAGCGGTGGTGGAGGACAAACACAGACACACAAACAGATATATATATAGGCTAGCAACTTTTAAGAGAGGACGGAGAGTAGTCGATACCATCGACGCTAGTGATCGATTGGTGTTTTATTTTATCGATCCGGAAAGCATGAACGGTAAAGTTAACCATGAAGGGATTTGCACTCACAATATAAAGAGCTGGATGAAATGCCACTCAACAATTAATCCAATACCCCTATAATTCCTTTCTACTCTAAACGCAAGGCCCAAAGTTTTGGGGGAGGGAGCCAGTCGATTATATCGACCCCAGTATGCAACTGGTACTTAACTTATCGACCCCGGAAGGATGGAAGACAAAGTCGACCTCGGCGGAATTTGAGCGTAAAGACAGAACGTAAAAACAGACAGTTTTTGGTAGACGTAAAGAAAGGACGTAAAGACAGACGCCCGATGTGCTAACGCTCCTGCCAGCTCGTCGCCTTAATACCCCTATGATTCTGCCAGCTCGTCGCCTTAATACCCCTATGATTCTGCCAACTCACTGCCTTATTTGCAACTAATAACAAATTCTTTCAAATCTTTGGTATAAAGCCACCAACTTTGAGGGGAGTACTCGATATCATCGGCCCCTGTTCTAGACCGGTACTTTATTTCATCGACCCAAAAGGAGGAAAGGCTAAGTAAATCTAGATAGGATTTGAACTCAGAATATAAAGAACCGGAAGAACTGTCGTTAAGTATTTAGTTCGCTGCGCTGATGCTTTTGCCAGCTCGCAGCCTTGAATTTATATATATATATATATAATGATAGTAAGTACCTGCTAAGTACTAGCTTCAACAATATCCACCTTCACCACCATCACCACCACTACTAGAACTCTCACTACTCCGGAATTCAAAACCTTAGGTCTAACAAAAATATAATCATTATCGGTAACGTATATAATAAATAATATTTTAATTATTTGTTTATTCTCCGTTTCGTTTGTGCCTAATAACTGACTAGCTATAAAGACATCGCATGAGAGAAGTGCCAACAGTCTTAGCTAACCATGTGGAGACGTTTGGTGGGATTCACATAAATCTTTTTTACATGTAAACTTAGATCAATTCCGCTTGGGTTGATCCGAGAACCCAACTTTGTCGACCTTTGGGGTGATGGATTGCATCTTTAGCGTGCGTTTTAATTGAAATAACACACGAAAGCTTCCGTGTTGCTAATATAATCATTAGCTTAACACTATTCCTAACTAAGACTTTTTAAGTTTAAAATTCATAGACAATTCGTTGAGAATTGACAAATATGATTGATGGTTACAAGAGGAGGTTGGACTTTAAAAAACTGCGACGCTTTTGTGCAAGAAATGAGGTAAAAAAGAACCGGTTTTTTTTTTAGTGCAACAAGGGTGATGATCATTATGGTAAAACAATAAATTCTTTCTTTCTCTCTCTCTCTCTCTCTCGCTCTCTCTCTCTCTCTCTCTCCTTCCCTCTCTCCCTTTTTGTTTTTCCAATCTGTGTTGAGTTGCTCGATCAACAGAGGTCCTCGGAAGGATCCATGTTTGGAACATCATCACTACCGGGGGCATTACAAGGTAATTCGAGAACAGAGGGACGTGAAACGGTGTCATGGCGGAATACCGAAAGCACAAGTTCTGCTGGGCTGGACGTGCCACAAGGTTCACAGACAACAAATAGACCTTTACAATTTATCGAGCGGTAGCTAAGAGATCGGAAGAGACCACTTGGAAGACCTCCCAGACGATGGGGAAGCGATATAATCAAGCGGTTCGAGCCCAAATGGGAGAGAAGGACGCGATCAAAGGAAGAATGAAAGCGCAATGTGACCAGCGATGTATAAAGGATATCATTATTCTCTGATCGCTAAAAGACCAACAAAAGAGTAATGTATAAAAAGCTGAGTATTTCACAGTTACGTGTATCTTTAATGTAATTCACAGGCTAAATCAGCATGACACAATGTTTTGAGGTCGAACAGTTGATTTAAAAATGCAATCCATCCGACGAACTTCCGTACAGTTTCTGTGTCTCTAATTTCATTCACAATGTTGGGGATCAGTCCAAAGTATTGGAAAAGATACTCAAAGTGTCGTGTAGAGGAAATGAACTGAATTCGACGCCTTATGATTGCCAAATGAATATCTTAATCCCTCGGTAAAGCTTAAGAGAGAAAAAAGCACCGGACTAAATACATTAAACTGTCCAAGTTTTATGACTCTTTCTTCTAACTTTACCTTACAACCCAACAGTCGATTAAATAAGCATTTGTAGGGAACCGGTATGCAATCGTTCGACTTGCTAGAAATAGCAGCCCAAATTTCCTCAAACCACACCCACTACTGTTGTTTGTCTGCTCCTTAT
Source organism: Octopus bimaculoides (assembly GCF_046866305.1). Taxonomy (NCBI): domain Eukaryota; kingdom Metazoa; phylum Mollusca; class Cephalopoda; order Octopoda; family Octopodidae; genus Octopus; species Octopus bimaculoides. Next base: position 73,772,701 of record NC_142936.1, on the reverse strand, counting down.
TTTGAGGATGGATACATTGAGGAAACGTAATCCTAAATATAGCGTCACTGAAACGAAAATGGATGGGTTTTTTTACCATGAAGCTGGTCAGATTGAACTGACCTGCAGTAACGTCTACAACAACAACAACAGCTACTACTACTACTACTACTACTACTACTACTACTACTACTACTACTACTACTATTACTGCAGTAGCAACAACAACTACTACTACTATTACTACATAAACATCTGATTTAAATAAGTACTTTATTTAATGGAAAGGATTTCGATTGACTACCTCATTCCTCCCAAATATAGGATCTTCATTTGAGAAAAGCTTTCATATTTAGTGTATCTAAGGCATGCCACGGCTACGCTTTCCATCTCCCTTCACGTGACACACATATAGCCCGGCATAGTATACCAATAAAACAACAAATTACTCTTTAATTAAACAATGATTCTGCTGTAAACAATGGTTAACTGTAACACTCATAGTACAGCCATATAAATCTAGATGGACTGCGTCATTCATGAGTTAATTATCGTCTTAATAGATATAGGGGTCCACCACCAGTGACGGGGTAGCAAGCTAATAAAACGATGAAACTCCTTTTAAGTACAAAGTGTTCCTGCTCTTTACAACGATCAACCATAGGTCTCATACTACATATCTATGTATCTAGAATGATTGGACCATTAATGAGTTATCTGGTTAAGTTATAGATACCGCAGTCCATCCCAGTGACGGGGTATATTCTGATAACATCTCGTTCCGGAGTTCTACACCTTACTGATGCATCCAGTTGCAGATATCTGCAACTGGGTATAATCTGCAACTGGATGTAATCTGTAACTAGGTGTATCGATGATTTCAGTAACAGTGAAATACGAGGCAAAGCAGAGAACAAAAAGAAAATAAACTCCTTGTTTTGGGGTCTAATAACTGTAGTTCCAACAGGGAAGCCTTTTCGTAGCTGCCTGACTAGTCAGAAATAGCAGCCGAATTTCTTTCAAATCATTCTCTACCATCTTCAAAAAAGTTACAGGAAGGTGATAAGAAGACATTGAATAATGTAGTCCTAGATACACTATGACTGAACATCTCTCTATCTCCCTTTCATTCTTTCTCTCCCTTCCTTTCTCTCGCTCTATCTATATACACATACATACACACACACACACACACACACACACACACACACACACACATGCATACATACATACATATATATATATATATATATATATATATATATATATATATACATAAATTTTATATATATATATATATATATATATATATACACACATACATATATGTGAGTGTGTGGTGTGTGTGTGTGTGTGTGTGTGTGTGTGTGTGTGTGTGTGTGTGTGTGTGTGTGTGTGTGTGTGTGTGTGTGTGTGTATACTTTTAATATTGATAGTTATTCTTATTAATGTTGTTGTTGGCACTCCGTCGCTTACGACGTCGAGGGTTCCAGTTGATCCGATCAGCGGAACAGCCTGCTCGTGAAATTAACGTGCAAGTGGCTGAGCACTCCACAGACACGTGTACCCTTAACGTAGTTCTCGGGATATTCAGCGTGACACACTGTGATAAGGCTGACCATTTCTATTAATACACGCTTGTAAATATCTATGTGTGTATATGTATGTACACATATATATGTATATTTGTGGCGTGGGGTGCGCGCGCAAAACGAGATAATAGGATGTTCGCAAGTGAACCATTTTTAATGATAAATGAACCAAATTAAGGTAAACCTAGCGCTAAACAACATTAATATTCGACATTCCAATTCGACCAAACGAAATAGCCTTTACTTAGTACTTCGATTTAATAGAATTAGCAGCCAAATCTCCCTCAAAACACATCCTTCTAACGTTAAAAGGAGGAAGACTACATACGCTAACTTTAGATCCAATGTGATTGATATAAAGCTAATATGATCAGAACATTTGTTCAGAGAGTTGTAAGGCAGTTAGGTTTGACCTGTGGCAAAACAACAACAATAACAACAACAACAACAACAACAGCTGCTACTACTGCTACTACTACTACTAATACTTATACTACTATTATAACTACTACGACAATATTAACAACAACCTAACTCAGACATTCCGACGTAAGTAAACATCATTATCGGTGTTATTTTGGTAAAAGAATTACTGAGACATTATAAATAAATCTATTTACAACTTCAGTGGAATTTTGTTAGACGGAAATTGTGTGAAAGCCCGTCGCGCACGCGCGCGCTCATGTATGTGTATATGCGTGTGCGTGTGTGTGTTAATGTGTGTGTGTGCGTGTGTGTAAAAGTGCGTGTGTGTGTCCTTCCTTCTGTGTGTGTATGTGTTTATGTATGTAGCTTACTAAATAGATATATATATGTATATAAATGGATATATAAATATTTCTACATACACACAAATATATATATATATATAGACACACACACACACACACACACACACACACACACACACACACACATATATATATATATATATATATATATATATATATATATATATAAATATAGGCGCAGGAATGGCTGTGTGGTAAGTAGCATGCTTACCAACCACATGGTTCCAGGTTCAGTCACACTGCGTAGGACCATGCTAACTTTGAACTCCATTCCTTTCTCAGTTTATGGCATGCGCAAGAACCTTCCTTGCTACGATGTCTTTTTCAGTACTCTGTGTCCACACACCAAGGTATTTGAAATTTTCAACTACCTTGAGCGACTTATCTTTTATTGTTTCAGTAACCACCAAGAAGAAATGCATTTTAGTCGAATGAATCAACCCCAGTACTTACTTTTGTTAAACTTGATGCTTATTCTATCTATACCTTTGCCGAAGCCCTAAGTAACAGGGATGTAAACACACCAACACTGGTTGTCAAGTGGTGGTGGTGGTGGTGGAGGACAAACACAAATACAAAGACACACAAATATATACATATATAAAGAATAAGGGGAAAATGGAGAGGTAATTAATAAAATTATTTATTAATTATAAAATATGACAACATCTCTGACAGCTGTTTCGATTCAGAAATCTTTAGATAATTCATCTTATAATGATTTTAATTTTATGAATTAATTCTCTAAAGATTTCTGAATCGAATTAGCTGTCAGAGAAGTCATATTTTAGAATTAATTAATAATTTTATTAATTACCACACCATTTTCTCCTTATTCTTTAAATATATAATTATATGAACCACGGTTTGTATTTTTCATTTTCATTTTATCTAGTTTCAGCTCATGAGCTGTGGCCATGCTGGGGCACGGTTACCTTATAGTTTAACTTTCTATAGACTGGTAACTAACCAGTATTTTCACTGGATTTATGATCCTTTAATGAGGTTTCTTACCTTTACTTGAGATAATAATAATAATAATAATAATAATAATAATAATAATAATAATAATAATAATAATAATAATAATAATAATAAGTAACAACGAAAGAATAAGACCTCGATATTAGATAAATAGAGGATTGTTTATATACGCTATAATTTAGAACAAACAGTAAAAGGTTGTCATTATAGTGCTCGGAGTTTCGAATGTCGTAGCTCTTCGCTCCGACATTCGAAACTCTAAGTAGTATGACAACCTTTTACTATTTGATCTAATTTATAACACACACACACACACACACACACACACACACACACACACACACACACGCATATATATATATATATATAAACTTACTTGACCGGCTCCTTTCAGTTTCTGTCTACCAAATCTACTAACATGTTTTGGTCAGCCCAAAGCTATAGTAGAAGACACTTGTGCAAGGTGCCACGCAGTGGGACTGAACTTGAAGCCATGTGGTTGGGAAGCAAGCTTCTTACCACACAGTCACGCCTGTGCCTTGTATATAATATATATATATATATATATATAGATTACATGCACACACACAGCAAGGCATTTAGTCCAGCGCTCTACTTTCTCTGTTAAAACTACCAACACTGATAACGATCAGAATTCGTATGTAAAGAGATAAACCATATAACTAGTCTTCAGATAACGTTTGTATATGTGTAAAATTCGTGAGATATATAAAGTGTTTGAATGCTTTCTTTGGTAGATGACCAAAAGTCCTGGAATGTTTCCAGGAGAATGAGAAGATAGTTAAATTATAGCAATAAGATGAAAAATAGTTGGTAAAAAATAAGTATAAAAAAAAGAGATTGTTAGATATGCCAAACACATTTTCCTCAATGTTGGACATGGACATGTTATCTACATTATTTTTCCATCCAAGACAATCTGAACTCTCCATCAACGTCTCTGATACTGGTCCTGTATGCTTTTATGTTTTGAATGAATTAGCTGTTTTGTAACGTTTTAATGTAAGTCGACAAATGTGAAAGAAGAAACTTCTTCTTGTCGTGATACCTAATGATGATTTCCGTCCTCCCATGAGATTCATAAATGATGTGTGAGTGTATAAGGGAGAGGACAGAGAATAGAAAAGAAAGGAATTATTTCAAATGCCTGTCAATGAATTGCTATAAGCAGAAAGTCTTTGTGTGTGTCTATGTGTTTGCATATGTGTGACCAGTCATGACTGAAAACTTTCACATACACAGACACGCACACACACTCACACACTCACATACACACAGACACACACACACACATCTACAAGCGCTCAGATTTCGAAGTGATGTTTGACATCTCAAGAACTAAAAGAAAGAATAAATTGATTTCGTGGTATTTAGCTTAAGATATATTTTTCCTGGAACTATATTCCCAAGAGAACAATATCGAGGATGCCTTTTTCACCAGCGGTCGGAAGCTTGTTCAATTGATACACCAGTAAAAATGAACCTGTTGTAGATATCTCAGAAATATAATAATAAAACAAAGCATACATTCTTTTTTTTTACACTCCTCTTATTGCTGAATCTAAACTTGTTATACTCGATAACAAAATTATTTTAAAAAATAATAAACTGTATTGGAACAGAAGCAAGTATATCTCTTTTGTCAGTTGAGGGCGTAGAAATCTTTTATTAGTAACTTGTTTACATCCGATATACCTCTATACGTCTAGATGGAGTTGGAACGAAAATAAAACGGTAAAATGTAGTCGGAATTCATATTTCAGTAATGTACCAAAAGCGGGTGCCAAAGATCCTCTATTTGTCTGGGACGTGAGAGAACTAACTGCAACAGAGTTTAGTATAAAAATTAATTTGGATTGCCAATATTGGTACAATGCAGAGGTGAATGTGATAGTTAAAGGGAGGTTGATAGAAAGGGAGAGGGACGTAAAAAAAGAGAGGGGGAGGGAGAGAGAGAGAGAGAGGGAGAGAGAGAGAGAGAAAGGGGAACAGAGACTTAGAGAATGAAGCACGAAGGAAGAATGGAGAAAAAAGAATATATATATGTAAGAGACGACCGTGCGAACTCAAAAGGAGAAATGGTGACGAATGGAAGAACAGAGGACTCCTTTTATTTACACGAGTCACACGGTCGAACATACAAATATATATCAATGGATGATATACATGATATGTTATGCGACGATAACATAGATGACCAGTAATGAAAGACCACAACCGTATTAGATGAATAACAGAGATATTTATTATGGCGCTAAAGATGTATGTCTGTGTGAGAGTGTGAATGCGACATATAAGAACATAATCAAAGACAGGCCGTCGTACAAAGAAAAGTATGTATGTGTATGTGTATTATTACAGCAGATAGAAAGAGAGTCAATAACACGTGGACAATTATACCAGTTCGTTAGTACACTATAGGAAAAGTTCTGTATGGGAAAGTGAGTTGGCTGGGTGTGGCAGAGCTTATCACAAGTTGTGTTTTGGCGTCGATGCCAGGGCCTTGATTCTTGTTATACAGATGTTCATCGCTGGCTGAGAATTTCTTGTCTGTTTAAGAACTCTTGTCTGTTTATTTACCGTGGTGAAGCTGAGTCACCTAACAGAATCGAAGAGAGAGATGTGCCGCGGAGGTTTGGTTTGGTGTACATAGTAATTCGTTTTGACGCTGGTTAGTAGTAATCGTAGATTCGTGTTGGTCATGATGATGATGCTGGATAGTAGTAGTAGACTCTTGTTGCTGATGTGGCGACGGCGGAGGTCATCGTGGCTGGACGAAGCTGCTGAAGTGGTCGCTGGCTGCTGCTGCTGTCGTGTGGTACACAGAACAGTTCTCACAGAGAAACTGGACCGAGACAAATTATTGGGTATGAGTTAAAGCTATTTATAACAAACTATGGGCTCCCGAAGGCTTCAGAATTTTACTCTATCACGTGACCTTATTAGGGGCCGTGATTGGTCAGTTTGCGTTCTGGCGGGAACGGTTCGAAGAAGTTGCCGATTCGAATAATGATCAGTCACGTGATGGACAAGGAATGGGTTCTCTACTACGCTCGCATTTATTTATATTTAAATGAGAAGATGTATGTAATGGCGATAGTAGTTTGTATCTAATGGCGGGAGGTAGTTTCACTACATATATATATATATATATATATATATATATACATACATACATACATTCATATGCACATATATATTTTTAGATATCTGTATAATCTATGTTTATATATACACACATACACACACACACACACACACACACACATATATATATATATATATATATATATAGTCACTTCAAATAAACAAACAATTCAAATAAATGAATAAAAATAGAAATGAAGACGTGCATAATATATGTATGTATGTATGTATGTATATATATATATATATATATATATATAGATAGATATATATATATATATATATATATATATATATATATATATATATATATATATAAAGAGAGAGAGAGAGAGAAAGAGAGAGGGAGGAGAGAGAGAGAGAGAGAGAGAGAGGTGAGAGAGGAAAAGACAGAGACAGACAGTTAGAAAGGAGTGAGGAGGGAGAAGGATTCGGAGGAGGAAATGAAACGAGACGAAATTTAAAAGAGAGGATCATTCCCTCGTGCGTGTTTGCGCATGCGCAGAGAGCGAATGAAGTGTAAGATGTAGGGGAGATGGAAACCAGACACAAAATAAACATTTTTGGTTGTTAGGTGGTGGAAGACACAAACAAGGAACTGGAGACAAAAGAATGACATTCTTACCAATTCCGTCACAGTAAAAGATTTCAGACATAATTTATAACCCTGAAGACGTATTTGACAAATGTTCTTCAACCGTTTTGTGTTCAGATTTACACTACGTGTGTGTATGTGTATGTGTGTGCGTGCGGGGGGGGGGGTGCCTCTGTGCGTGAACGGGCGTGTTCTTGTGTGTTTTAGTGTGTATGTTTGTATGTATATGTGTACATGTTTGTGTGTATTTATGTTTGTATACTTATACGTGTGCATATGTGCGTACTTGTGTATGTCTGTGTGAATGTGTATTTGATTGTTTATATGTAAGACAGACAAGGAGGATATCGTGAGCGTAGCTCCATGTGCGCATACGAATGAGAGAGTGGGGGAGAGAGTATTTATACGCATAAATATTTATCGTTTTTAAACAATAATATTGCTAACAGTGACCTCGCAGTCACTGTCAACGACATTCTTGTATAAGAATAATAAATTTGTACTCTATAAAAGTATAGAGTAACCCAGCAGATTAATGTAAAATTGTTTGTATTATAACTGAATATAGAAGCAAACATAAATATAAACGCATATATATATGTGCTTGTATGTGTTTGAATATGCGTGTGTAAATAAATAAATACACACATACACAAACACACACACACACACACACACTCATATACCATAAAATCAAACATACTATTGATAGACTACGAGTTGCTTTCGTTTGGTTTTTGGGGGGGTCTATTTTTATTTTGATTTTTGAATCATTTATTTATTATTTCAAATAGATATGGCATTGTGCTACTACCTTCTGCAAAACTAGAACGTCTTGTGTAAGCATTGCCAAGAGTTTGTAATTGTTTAATGAATGAACTGTGGAAATCCGGTCATTGCCTATTCATTTGAATGCACTTATACAACATGCCATCATATCTGGCTTCTTTTTCCATTATTTTTTTAATAATTTAACTATTATTTCATTGTCTTAACAAAGTTAAACTGTACAAGCATAAATAAATATGCAGTTTTGGCGTATGGCGCACATTACAGTGATTCGAAGTGCAATATAAGCATCACTATAGCATGCGACATCTTGGCAAGCATCATTTTCCATACCTTGTGAGAGTAAAGCTGTTAGATGGAAATTGTGTCGAAGTTCTTGGAATGGCTTGTATCAGTAATTCGATGGTCTTGATCAGGGGGGTGTCAACCAGCGTCCATATAAGATTTGGTGTGGGGAGCGGTCCACGCAACAAAATTGTAAGTTGGGGATCCGCAATAGTATTTTAAGGGCCCCTGAAAAAAAATTTTGCTTTAGATGTACGTATTGGTATGTATTACAAGAAACAGCTAGAAAAGTTAATGTGTGAAAAACAAAATAGGAATTTTGAAGGAAGTTTCTATAGAACTAGTTTTAGACATTAAATTTAGACACCAGAATAAAATAGTAGTCAAAGGGTCTATAGATAAAAAACTAGTTGGGAACCCCTGGTCTAGACTTATCACATTGTATCAGGCTGATTTCGCATGAGAATTACATTAAGGATTACAAGTCTCTGTGCGATAATCGTCAGTCAACGTATACTTTCAGTGTTATACCTTCATAAACATCTGACCTTAACTGAAAAGTTTCCTTTGATCTATTGCAATATATATATCGGATTTATGAAATCACTGGCACCAATTTCATAACGTATTTGAATAAATAATTCATGCTCTAT
>NC_142936.1:73731365-73761365 GCF_046866305.1 Octopus bimaculoides | reverse complement strand
ATTCTTTAACCTTAACAGCCTGTTCTTTTTTTTCTTTTTTTTTTTTTCTGGAATTTGACTCGAAAGAGAGGATAGTAGGGCGGAAGCAAAATAATAAAAGTGATAATAATGATAGCTAATATAGCCAACCGTCTGCACATTTTAGGAATTGGCTGGGTATGTAGTTTATTATATCGATCGAAGTACTTGACTGTTGCTTTATCACCACCGGAAGGATGAAAGACAAAATTAACTCGGGTAAGGGGTTCAAAGTGAAAACAGGAAGAGACGGAACTAAATGCTGGAAAGCACTCTAGCGATTCTGCCAACCTAGCATCGACTCCTGAACTTGAATGAGTTTGAATAATTCACCTTTGGAAACATGTGTGTTTTGCTCAACATCCTTAAACAAACCTTGTTCAGGGACCTTTTGAGCGGAATGGGCTACTCGACCTGAAGAAAATTCTAACTGGGCCCCACCTGCGTGGTTATGCGCTGTTTATTTTGATATGAGATCACCATGTCGCGTACATATGGTTGTGATGCATGTGCCTGGTGTACCCTTATCAGACGGGTAGTCATGATGGGTATAATGGGCTTCCTATATTTTACCCCAGTGTCACTTTGATGGCATGCACTGCTCTCTCACTCAATAATAATAATAATAATAATAATGGTTTCAAATTTTGCCACAAGGGTAGCAATTTTGGGGGAGAGGATGAGTTGATTACATCGACCTCAGTGTTCAGCTGGTATTTATTTAATCGACTCCCGAAAAGATGAAAGGCAAAATCGACCTCGACGGAATTTGAACTTGGAACGTAGCGACGGGCGAAATACCACTAAGCATTTCGCCCAGCGTGCTAACGATTCTGCAAAAAAAAAAAAAAATGATAATAAGTAAATAAATAAAAGAAAGAAAGAAATATTGAAATACATAGCGAAGACAAAAACGTGTGGTATGTAAACATAATAAATACATACATACATGCAGACGATCATATACCATATACACCGCACACATAAGAAGGTTTCCGAAGTTAAAACATGAAACCTTCTTATTCTTTAATGCGTTGCCAATGTTTAACAGTTTCTAAGGACTATTTCCCAGAAAGTAATAACAATAAGAGCTACCCACTTGTTATATTTCATGTCTCCTAAATACCTGACAAATGTTGTTATCTTAGAGTTCGTGGGAGGTCCGTCGTTATCGTTGAAAACCTGGTGGCGCTGTTGTTGTTACATAGGCTGTTTCTGGAATCGCGCAATAATATGGTGGAGTTCCAACTGTTATGTTTGTTTGTGAAAACGTTCGTGTATCCACACACACACATAGATTCGTATCATACATGCATACATACACACACACACATACACATACACAGATATATATATATATATATATATATATATATATAGGCATATACGCACATATGTTTCCATATATACATACACACAGGCACGCACATACGCACACATACCACACACATACATGCATTTGAATGTATATATGTCTGTATATATGAATGTTTGTATGTAGATATATATTGTGTGCGCACGCGCATGCATGTGTGTGTGTGTGTGTGTGTGTGTGTGTGTGTGTGTGAGTGTGTGTGCGTGTATATAGTTATCTATGGTGGTCATTATCAGAAATGAAATTCTAGTGCTTTTTGGTTTGCTTTTTGTTTTCTTTTTGGTTGTTTTTTTTTTTCAAAACCATTGATTACTTCCTTGCTAAAAAGAAAAAAACAAGAAACAATTAAAAATAAGGACAATAAAGTAAAGAAAAAAACAATAAAAATACAATAAGGAAAGAATGGAAAGTAGAAGCCAAACAAAGAAGAGTATAAAAACGAAAATATAAAAGTAAAAAAAAAATTAAAAACTAAAATTATAAATAAAGGCATGAAAAGGGAAAAAAAACTGAAATAAGTAAAAGAAACAAATGAAAAGTGTAAAATAAAATAAAAACTAATAAACAGGAAAGAAGAAAATCCTGAAGATAGAAAGGAAGAAATTTTATGAAAGAGTGTCACATAAATAGATAAAAACTCTTGTGGAAGATAATTCTAAGAGCTAGTGTTGTTGACATCACGAACTTTTGTTTCTAGATGTGTTTATTTTGTGGGCATTCTTTTCTGCTCGAGGCACAAAGCCCGAAATTTGTGGAGGATGGGATTTAATTTACCGACCCCAGAACGCAACTGGTACTTAATTTATCGTCCCCCGGAAGGATGAAAGGCAAAGTCGACCTCGGCGGAATTTGAACTCGGAACGTAAAGACAAACGAAATACCGGTAAACATTTCGCCCGGCGTGCTAACGTTTCTGCCAGATCGCCGCTTTACTCTTGTGGAAGATAATTGGTACTATTTACCGCAACTGCTACTTAATTTATCGACCCCCGAAAGGATGAAATGCAAAGTCGACCTCGGCGGAATTTGAACTCGGAACGTAAAGACAGACGAAATACCTATTTCTTTACTGCCCACAAGGGGCTACACACAGAGGGGACAAACAAGGACAGACAAACGGATTAAGTCGATTATATCGACCCCAGTGCGTAACTGGTACTTAATTTATCGACCCTGAAAGGATGAAAGGCAAAGTCGACCTCGGCGGAATTTGAACTCAGAACGCAGTGGCAGACGAAATACCGCTAAAAAAACAGACGAAATTCCGCTGAGCATTTCGCCCGGCGTGCTAACGTTTCTGCCAGATCGACGCCTTACTCTTGTGGAAGATAATTCTCAGAGTTAGTGATGTTGATATCACCGACTTTTGTTTCTAGATCTGTTTATTTTGTGGACCTTAAGATAGCTTTACAGCTTGAAGATGTACGTGTTTGTGTGTCTGTGTGTGTGAGCGAGAGAGGGAGATGGAGAGAGGGAGAGAGTGTGAATGTTGTGAATGTATATATGCACGAATGCAAATATATACTTATGTATATACATGTACATATGTATGTGTGTATATAAGTATATATACACATTCTTGAGTAAATAGATAGATAGATAGATAGATAGATAGATAGATAGATTACACATGTGGCAAAAAAGAAAGCAATGAACCATTACATACATATGTTGCTGTCTGATAAACTACATCAAGCGCGCGCACGCAAACATACATATATGTGTCTGTGTGAGTGTAGGTGTGCGCGTGTGTACTTATATATATGCATATATATATATATATATATATATATGTATATATATATATATATATATATATATATATATATATATATATATATATATATGTATATATATATATATATATATATATATATGTATATATATATATATATACATATATATATATATACATATATATATGCATGTTTATAGTTATATATGTGCATACACGCACATACACATACATGTATGTGTGTGAGTGAGGGTGTGTGCGTGGCTGTGCTTATATATATGTACATCACCTCCAAACCTTCTAATATATATATATATATATATATATATATATATATATATATATATATAAATGAGAATGTGTGTCTGTCTGTCTGTCTGTCTGTCTGTCTGTCTGTCTGTCTGTCTGTCTGTCTGTATGTCGGTCTGTATGTCTGTCTGTCTGTCTGTCTGTCTGTGTGAATCCCTAAAACTCGAGAACTACGCAACCAATTTCATTCAAATTTTACACATGCCTTACTTAGGGTTCTAGTTGTGTTTTAGTCAAAAAAAAAGTACTGAATGGATCTTTATGAAATTTTGGAAATTATATTCTTTGCATAACGGCCATAACTCCCATGAAAATTCATATATTTTTGATGTTGATGAAATTTTAACCCGAACATAACAGATGAGCATTATTTAGAAAATGATGTCACACGTTATCGAGGCTACCATTCTTTCTGGATGTGCAAAAGGGGATGACGTCTTTATTCCAAGAATTCCTCTTACTCCATCAGGAGCAGACATTCCTTTTACATTCAGAAGACTACAATTCCCCCATCGTGTGACTTTTGCCATGTCCATAAACAAATATCAGGGTCAAACACTGTCTGTACCTGGTCTTCTCTTGGAGGAGCCCTGCTTCTCACATGGACAACTGTATGTTGGCTGCTCAAGAGTGGGCAGCAACAAAAAAACCTATTTGTATATGCTCCACAAGGGAAAACAAGGAACATAGTTTACAATGAGGTGTTATAATCACAACAGCAAGAAAGTATGTACATGATCACCTTCTTTTACGAAACTTCATTGACTTTCATATATTTATATTGATATACATATATATACGTGTGTTTGGGTGCGTGTGTGTATATACATCGCTATATATAAAGATGATGCGTAGTCTAGACGGCGTTTTTAGATTTCATTATTCTCTTTAACCCGGGCAACGCCGGGTATTTCTGCTAGTATATATATATATATATATATATATATATATATATATATATATATATATATATATATATATATATATATATATATATATATATGTATGTATATATATATATATATATATATATATATATATGTATGTATATATATATGTGTGTGTGTGTGTGTGTGTGTGTGTGTGTGTGTATGTAAATTTATAAACACATATACATGCATATCTATAGTTATATATATGCATACACACACACACATACATATATGTATGTATATATGTGTATGAGTATGTATGCATGTATGTATGTATGTATGTATGTATGTATGTATGTATGTATGTATATATGTATGTATGCATGTATATATGTATGTATGTACGAATGTATGTATACCATAGTGCTTAAACTACAGAACACTCCCTTCATCAAGTTCCGATCGTACATACATGCATACAAATATATACACGAAGACAAATATACGCACACAGATACGTATAAATACGCTTGCGTTCATGAAGACAGAATTTGTCTGATACACTACATCAGAAATATAGACTTATATAGAAGCTAAACAGACACCGGGACGCATACTCAAACACACACACACACACACACACAGACTTTAAGCACAAACATACAAACACAAACACACATACATTTACTTCTTGTCATACAGATATATTTGGATAGACACTGTCGTTATATACGCATCTTAACTGAGGTCGACTTTGCCTTTCATATTTTCGAGGTTGATAAATTTATTACCAGTTGCGTAGTGGGGTCGATCTAATCGACTGCTCCCCCTCTCCAAAAATGTCGGGCCTTGTGCCTAGAGTATAAAAGAATATACGCATCTTAAGCTTGTATAGAGTGGTAAGACGTTTGCTTCCCAACCACATGGTTCCGGGTTCATTCCCACAGCGTGGCGCCTTGGGCATGTGTCTTCGACCATAGCCTCGGGCTGATCAAAGCCTTGTGAGTGGATTTGGTAGACGGAAACTGAAAGAAGCCTATCATATGCATATGTATGTGTATATGTGTGCGTGCGCGCGCATGCATCTTTGTGTCTGTGTTTCTCCCCCACCGTCACTTGACAACCGGTGTTGGTATGTATACATCTCTGTAACAGCGTTTTGGCAAAAGAGACTGTTAGAATAGAATCAATCTTAAAAAATAGTAATAAATAATGATCGGCTAAAATTCTTCAAGGTGCTGCCCCAGCATGGCCACATTTAATGTCAAACAATTAAAAAGTAAAAGATACCTGCCTAATTATTATGCAGAACATACATTTATCTCTATGTAAATACACACGATCGAACCTACACTGTGCCTCTTCCCCTCACTGTCTCTGTCTCTCTCTCTGTCTCTCTCTCTCTGTCTCTCTCGCTCTCTCTCTCTCTCTCTCTCCCTTTCTCTCATTTTTCTTATCTACTTATCTTTCTATGCATTCGTGTGCGTGTGAGCGGCGTACGTATGTGCATGTCTGTCTATCTGTCTGTTTACGTGTGTGTGTGTGTGTGTGTGTGTGTGCGCGCGCGCGTGCATGCGTGCGTGTGTGTGTGTATGTGTGTGTGTGTGTGTGTGTGCGCGTGTGTGTACACATGTGTATCTGTGTATGAGTGTGTCTCTGTGTGCTTGTGTATACGTTTGCCAAACTGCAACTAAAACATTATTTAATATTTACTTTAAAATATTGGCGAATTAACCGTTTCTCAGAGACCAATTACAGCCGCCATGTTGACAGGTTGCCGTGATTTTAAAAATCATAAACAGGAAACGAAATTATGGAAGTTTATTTAAATAAGCTATTTACCATTATTAAAATACTTATTTTCAGCACTTTCTATTAAGATTAAGAAAATATACTCATCACCTACATTTTTTGTAACTTAGATAGCAAATCTTAACAAATGTGTTTCATTATGCTATAAAGATTTCGTTCTCTTACATTACACATATATACACGTATGTATGCATATATATATATATATATATATATATATATATATATATATATATATATATATATATATATATATATTGGATTAGTGCTTGAGCACTGCAAAAACAAACCCATAGTATTTATCTACTTAACGGGTTAACATGCTTAAAATCCAATATATTATTACACCGATGCAACATGTAATTTTCGATTTTATTTCCTGATGAAAAGGTTTACTCCTCTCATTAAAATTAATTGATCGTGTATGTATGTGTGTATATATATATATATACATACATATATATATATATATATATATATATATATATATATATATATATATATATATATATATATATATATATATATATGTTATAAATATATATATATAATGTACGTCCATACCTGCGTATGTATGTACGTATGTATGTATGTTCATTCAAATGTGAAATAGAAGCAGCGCTAGTGTAGTGAACACTATCGCCCACGTATACTTCACGTAGTTTATGCTTCGTGTATTTGCTGTGATATGACGTATTGGAGAGCATTCTCGCAAAGCGCTTGATCATTACTTGCAGGTGTTTTAACAACCTGTGCTTTGACAGAGTATTCTCTACCACTCCAAATCGCAGCCTTCCAGCAAACACACGAAGCGTACTGGTTAAGTATATGTAGGCAATAAGGTTTAGATATATATATACATACATATATATATATATATATATATATATATATATATATATATATATATATATATATATATATATATATATATATATATAATGAGTAGTAGTAAGAACTACAGAATTTAGGAATGAAATTTTGAAGCGTAATTCTCTGTGTGTCTGTGTATGTGAGAATCTGAGTGTGTATGTACATGTACTACATGGACGGGGTGCCAATGGAGAGTATGTGAGTTGTTGGTGTTTTTTTTGTTTTTTTGTTTTTTGTAATATAGAGTAAGAATGTTAGCAGCATAGCTCGTGGCTATATCGTTTAACATGTGTTACACACGGCTAACAGCGTTTGTAAAAGCCTGAATGTTACGGCTGTTTTTGTTTCCCTACTCATCACCACCCACTGTCAGACAGTCTTTTCCGTCACAGTAGTTTATAGGGTTGA
Source organism: Octopus bimaculoides (assembly GCF_046866305.1). Lineage (NCBI taxonomy): Eukaryota > Metazoa > Mollusca > Cephalopoda > Octopoda > Octopodidae > Octopus > Octopus bimaculoides. The sequence continues at coordinate 73,753,963 of NC_142936.1, read as the reverse complement.
TCACTTGTGAGAATATACTTCCCTGATGGAATTTCAAACAACTGAATATTTATCACTGAGATAAATAATTGTGTGGATGAGTGTGGATTTATGTATGTATGTATCTATGTATGTATGTTTGTATGTATATACATACACATACATGCATACATACATACATACATACATACATACATACATACATAAATACATATACATGTATGTATATATGTATACAGATATATATATACACACACACACACACATTATACATATGTATGTGTATGTGTGTATGTATATGTAAACATATATAAATAATATATAAAAATAAGTTGATATATATGTACGTGCATATATGTGGATGTCTCTACGTTTGTATGTGTAAGAGACATACACATATATGTATATGCATGTATGTTGATTCATGTGTATGTATGTACGTATAAATGCATGTATGTATGTATATATGTATATAAGAATTTCTATATGTATACGTAACATATGCATTAGTTGTGTATTTAAAAAATTTTACTCACAAATAATTTAAAATACTCTCGTCTGGTGTTCACGCTTCCTCCGTCATCCGATAAACATTAAAGCGAGATTATTTTTTGTATATATTATACTACAAAGTACACAAAGTACATCTTTTGATGTCGACACTCGAGAGGTTTTCCATGTTTTCAAAGATTTTCAAGCAATTAATTATGGAACCGAGTTTTGTATAACTAAGTTGGCTATACTGAAGGGATTTGTAATATAAGTCGCTTCATCCCAACGCCGCCATTTGAATTATGGTAGACTTATTACTGAATTATTAGATGTGGTTTGAAAAGAGTGAAATAATTTGTTTGATCATTGTTTTGGACGTATTATATCTTGTCACCTTTCTAAAAGACGAGTGGTAAACTCTTAATAAAATAAAAGTCACAGTCAGCTGTGGTTTATTATTATATGTGCGTGTATGTGTTTGTATGTGTACAAGGTACATTCCCAAAGGTTTGAGATTTTACAGGAGAGACATTTATTAATTTGAATGCAGTACAAAACTCAAATCTCCTTCAAAGTAAGATGCTCTGACTTCAATGCACTTGTTGTAGCGCTCCAACCCCCGTGTAAGGCCCCCATGGAAGTCCTCCAAAGTGAAATTTTCAAGACATTTGTCCTGAAATTCCATCTTCTCAATGTCTTCTTCGGCCTGGGGAACAAATAAAAGTTACAGCGAGCGAAGTCTGGACTGTTGAGAGGGAGAGGGACAGTTTTGACTCCCATCTCTGTCAATTTGTTGGTTACCAGGATGGAATTTTAACAAGAAATGTTTAGTAGGCAAAGTTCAAATTGCTGTTACAGTACTCTCCTTCAATCTAGAATAAAAAGAACGTTAGCAGGTCAGCTAATTAGATGTACAGCAATTATAAGCTAAAATTACAATAATCAAGGACAGTTATAACTACTTCTAAAATGGTCTCAAAACTTCTGGAATGTCCCACGTATATATATATATATATATATATATATATATATATAGACATTTACCTTCTTACTTGTTTCAGTCATTAGACTGCGGCCATTCTGGGGCACCGCCTTGAATTTTTAATCAAATGAATCGATCCCTTTTGCCGAACCACTAGCTTACGGGGACACACTCACCAACACCGATTGTCAAGCAGTGGTGGAGGAACAAACGCAGTCACAAACACACACACACACACACACACACACACACACACACATACACACCCACCCACCCACACACACACACACACACACACACACATGTTGTCCCTTTCTTGTATCACCTAACCGTCTGGATGTTATGCGTTCTTGTCCCATTTTGTATTATATACATATATATAAATTCATTATTCCTTATTATATCGTTACATTCAACAAAATTATCTCAATCATCCTCATTAGAGACAACCACATACGGCTACTTCGCTGACACTAAATGTAACAGCGAAATGAATCAGACCTTTAATGTCACTATTTAATATAATATAAAGCTGAAGTCGAAGAGCGTGTATTTCATTGCATTGGGCCATGCTATAGGCATAAATATATTCTTTTCTGCTCTAGGTAAAAAGCCCAAAATTATTGGGGAGGGGGGGGGGCAGTCGATTAGATCGATCCCAGTACGCAACTGGTATTTAATTTATCAAGCCGGAGAGGATGAAAGGCAAAGTCGACCTCGGCGGGATTTGAAATCGGAACGTAAAGACACATAAAATACCGCTAAGCATTTCTCACGGTATGCTAACGTTTCTTATTTCTTTATTGCCCACAAGGGGCTAAACATAGAGGGGACAAACAAGGACAGACAAAGGGGTTAAGTCGATTACATCGACCCCAGTGCGTAACTGGTACTCAATTTATCGACCTCGAAAGGATGAAAGGCAAAGTCGACCTCGGCGGAATTTGAACTCTGAACGTAGCGACAGACGAAATACCGCTAAGCATTTCGCCCGGCGTGCTAACGATTCTGCCAGCTCGCCGCCTCAGGTATAGATATATTGAGCTTGAACGGTCCCGGGAACTATGTATTTTGGAGGGAAGTTTGCAGGGCTGTTGAGGGTTTCTAGATAGTGCGAGCTTAATGTTTTTGCTTTCGGTGGGTATCACACCTTAAATTCTTATTATCTTTTGTAAGAAAACAGCCCAAGTAACTTTGCGTGTGTGTGTGTTTGTGTGTTAGTGTGTGTGTGTGTGTGTGTGTGTGTGTGTGCGCGCGCGTGTGTGTGTAAATGTGTAGATAGATAGATAGATAGATAGATAGATAGATAGATAGATAGATAGATAGATATGTATTTACGCATGCCTGCATCAATGTATAATCCTCAAAATGCTTTCCGAATAAACTCAAAAGAAATAGCGTTTCAAAAAAAGAAATAAACAAAAATAAATGATAGATAGATAGATAGATAGATAGATAGATAGATAGATAGATAGATAGATAGATAGATAGATTGACAGACAAGCAGACAAGCAGGCAGGCAGGCAGACAGACAGACAGACTGACAGACAGACAGACTGACAGACAGATAGATAGATACATTTCTTTTATTAGCCACACAGGGCTCAACGAAGATGGGACAAATACAATGTAGAGCTTTTCTTTTTGGGAGGGGGAAGGAAGGAAAAAAAAAAAAAAAAAAAAAAAAATTGGTGGTGTCGATCAAAAGGGATCGTAGGAAGGGAAAAAGGAGCAGTTCGATCAAAAGGGATCGAAAAAAAAAGAGAAAAGGAAAGGCCGATCAATAGGGATCGTGTATCACACAGTAATGTTCTCGTGTAAAAAGAGGGGAGGACAGTTTAGGTTTAGCCGTGGAAGGAAAAGCCCACGGAAAAGACCACGGTAACCTTGGTCAGTATTCTCATTGAAGAAACTATAACAGTAAGTGACTCTCTTTTGCCTTTTTGTTTTATTTTTTTTTTCTTGTTCATAGGGTTATGCTCAAGATGGCTCCGTCGTTCACACGTGCCATCCTTGCTACATTCACCCATCTTTTTTTGAAGCATTCACTAGACAAGACTTCCCTTTCTACTCTCAACTTCCTCTTCAGGTGAAACTTGAAGAAGTTGATGAGAGATTGCCCAGAGAGGAAAGTCTTTGTCTCTAGACCTTTCAGACGCGTCCACCATACACATTCTTTCGCCATAGCCACAAGTACGATGAAAATAGCTCTTCCTTCCCGTTTAAAGGAAGGAGGCGCGACAATATTCACGATAGACTCGGCTGATAGACCGACTCGTCCCACACGCGATAGCAGTTGTTCGACGTAAGCCCACAGCTCGGAAATGGTGGGACACTGTACGAGTGCGTGCAGAACGGTTTCGTCGCTCTGCCGGCATCTCGGACAGGTCGGCCCCGTGTTTCTCGAGCCATGCCTGTAGAGCTTATCCCGAACGGGTAGTGCTTCTCGATAGCACTGCCAGGCCAGGGATCTCTGGAAGTTGTCCATAGGTCCCGGCCCGAAGGTCGTCTTAAACAGGCGGGTCAAGTATTCCTCGTCGACGCCCAGGTTCGCCCCGAGATCGTCGTCGTACCTTCCCTCCACTAATCCACTATAGAATGCGTTAGTTGTGATGCAGTCGCTCAAGGTTGACCCGGGTTGTTGGAGTTGCCGAAGAGCAGCGCGACACTCGCGGTGCCATTCGCCCTTCCTCGGCCTCTTCTTGATCCATGACTGCAGTTCGGTCATGGAGACGAGCTGCGGGAAAGCGCGCCGCACAAACGGTGACCACACCTGTTCACCACTGTCTACGTAGAGCCGGAGATGTCGCAGTCTCAGCGCGTGTCTGCGCATCATCAACCACGGCATGCCCAGTCCTCCTTTTAACGGGTGTTGGCAGCAAACGGATCGCCTAACCATCGGAACGCTTCCTTTCCACAAGAAGCGGAAGAGGATGCGCTCCAGTTTGGTGATGGTAGGGTCGGGACAAGGAACGACGGTCAGGCGGTAGTAGATGACGGACGCGATGTACGTGTTCGCCACCTCCGCCCGACCTTTCAGGGAAAGCTTCCTCTCGGCCCATTGCCGGGCTAGAGTGGCCACCCTTCTCGTTATCTCGTCCCAGTTCTTCTCCGTTTGGAGGTCTGGACCAAACCAGACCCCGAGCATCTCAACCGGACCGTCAGTCCAACGTCCCACGACGGAGGCGCTACTTGACGGCATGGGGTTGCTTCTCCAGGTGCCGAGCCGCAAGCCCACTGACTTATCCCGGTTGATTTTCGCTCCCGTTACCGCTTCGTAGTCTCTCAGTGTCTCGCCAACAAGCTCGATGTGCTTTTGGCTAGACACTATGACGGTGACGTCGTCCGCGTATGCCGACACGCTCGTCCCGCATCCCAACCCTCGCGGGATGCCCCTCAGCGTCGCCAGCTTCCGCAGTAGTGGCTCGAGAGTCAACACGTACAGAAGCGACGAGAGGGGGAATCCCTGACGGACCGAACGTGCAATGTCGAAGGGTCTTGATAGATGCCCATTGACGCGAACTACCGAACGGATGCCTCTGTACAAGGCAGCCATCCAGCCGCGGAAAATGGGACCGAAGCCAGCTGCTATGAGGACAGCCTCCAAGTATTGATGGTCTACCCTATCGAAAGCTTTCGATTGATCTAAATTGATCAGGGCCCCACCCATGCCAGGTTCCTTAACTACCCTCTCTATGATGTAGCGCATCAGATGGAGGTTGTCATGGATGCTCCTGCCCGGCACCGCGCACGTTTGCGCCTTGCCGATCAGTTTCTCGATAACAAGCGCCAACCGCTTGGCTAACACCTTGGCCAAAATTTTCAAGTCTGCATTGAGCAGAGTGATGGGCCTAAAGTTATCTATGACGTCCCCCTTGTTTGGATCTTTCTTCAGCAGCGTTACGGCTCCTCGACTCACAAAACCGGGAATGCTCCCGTTTTGCTGCCAGTTGCAGTACACCGCCACCAAGACGTCTCCAAACAAGTCTGGCTTACAGTTGTAAAGCTCGTAGGGCAGACCATCCAAACCCGGAGATTTGTCCCTCGAGCATCCCGCCATCGCGTCCCTCACTTCCGCCGCCGTGATGGCACCTTCGCAGCACTCCGCCTCTCTTGCCGAGAGTCGTGACAGGCTGTGCAGGTAGGCACTGAAGTCCACCCTGCGTTCTCGCTCGCCATTCGTCCCAAACAGTCGAGCAAAGTGCCGCTGAAAGGCCTCACACATTTTGCTTGGCTCGAGCAGTTCGCGCCCCTGTTCGTCCACCAGAGACCGAATGGTGGCTTTGTTGCCCTGTTGCGCCTCCGCCACCCGGGCCTCTCGTGCGGCTCCAACACCTTCGTTTCTTAGAGCACGCATCCTAGCCCTGACAACGCACCCTTCGTGTTTGGCGTTGAAGTGTTGGTCAAGGGCCAACCTCGCCGCCAAAACGTCGGATGCGATGCCACTTCTAATTGCCTCTTCTAGCTTCTTAACTAGTTCACCCTCTACTCTGTTTCTGTCTATGGCTAGTGCTTTGCTATACCTAACCGCTTCTGCTTTTATTGCTCTCTTGAGGGCAAACCACCATTTGTTATTGATGATGGCTCCTGTCAAAGCCCTCTTTACTAACGTGCTAATCCGGTCTCTGAAAACTGGTCTCGACGGGAAAGACGCGTTTAGTTTCCAGTAACCGGAGCCCTGCCTATGTGTCTTATCTAAGTCTAGCGTACACGTCACAAGTTTGTAATCCGTGTAGCTGACTATGTGAAATTGTGGACACCCTATGCTATCTCTATCTACTCTCCTACACAGTATTCTATCTAGATACGATCTCGACGACCCAATGCGGTTTGTCCATGTCCACATTGGCGCATTCGGGTAATCGAGTCGGTACCTGTCAGACAGTTGAAAGCGTCTGAGCAGGTCTTTGAGGCATTTGCATCCCCGTCTATTCCTATCTCTGCCCACATAGTCTAGATGCGTGTCCAAGGTAGCATTCCAATCCCCCACTAAAAGTAAAGGACGAGACGTTCCTAGGAATACTTCTAGACGTCGAAAGAAATCCGGCCTACCTGTTAAAGGTGGTGCGTATACTGATATGAGTCGAAAAGCACACCCATCGCTGCCATCGACATCCAGAACAACCAATCTACCCTCCGGGTCTATGAATACTGTCTTTACTTCGAGATCCAGACTCTTGCGAAAGAGTACCGCCGTGCCACTACCGCCCATTCTCGGCAGACAGGGAGAAAAATAAATGTTAAACCGTCTGCCAAACATGGACGATAGGGCCCGCGGATCATGGAGTCTGGTCTCGCTTATGGCTATGATTTCTAGTTTATGTGACTTTATGTCATTTAGGAGGTACCCTTGTTTCCAAGGGGACCCCAAGCCACGCGCATTTACACAACCAATCTTGAGCATCATTTTGATTTGAGTGTTAAAGTTTTATAAAGAGAGTCACTTACCGTTTGAGAGTTTTTGTGTCTCCTCCTTCGGGTTTTCTTCGAGGAGATCACTATATAGTTTTTTCGCCAGGTATTTTTGGCATTTGCCAACTGCCTTTGGAAAAATAGATTTTAGTGTGTGGTGCAGGGTTGGTGTTATGTGTAGTATTTTGATGTGTTCTGGCGGTGTTGTGTATGGGTGGTTGCTGGTTTTTATGTCTTCGTTTGTTATGTTTGTTTTTGTGTTGATGTATTCCATCAACTCTGAGTTTTTTGTGTTGATGGCAGTGAGCATTGTGTGTGTACTTGCTTTTGGGGTTTTGTTGCTTGTGTTGTAGTTGTGTGTGCTTGTGTTGGTGTCTGGAGTGTTTTCGGGAGTTGTGTATCTCCCTGCTTTGTTTGTGTTTGCTTTTCTTTTCTTGCTCCTCTTCCTCCTTCCTTTCTGGGCTATTTGCCATTCCTCATTACTTTCATCTTCCGACGAAGGTTCTGAGGAATCGGAAGGGGGTAGGGGCAAATTGTGAGCGTCTGTGTGTGCTTGTGTGAGTGGTTGTGTTGCTGTTTTTGTTGGTGCTGATGGCTTGTTATTTGTGTGAGGTGTGTGTGATGTGGGGGAGGGGGAAACAGTCTTGGAATTTTCTTTCTTTTCCCCTGCTTCCTCACTTGTTGTTTTTGCAGATGCTGTTGTCTTCTCAGTTGCCAGTGTTGCTTGTGTTTCTCTTGTTTTGATTGTTGATGGTGGTGTTGGTAGTAGGGTTTTTTTCCGGGTTTTGGTGGTTGCCCTTGTTGCTTTTTTTGGTTGGCGGCGGTTGGGAAACTGTCCTTGAGGTGTGCCTCGCTGCCGCATACATAACAACGTGGCCGCCTTCCTTCCACCACTACATATAACTTGTGGTCCTTTGCCAGTTGGATGTGTGTGGGGATCTTTTGGCACTCCTCTTCAGTGATGTGGAGGAGGACTTCGACTTTTTTTCCCCCTTCCCAGTTTTTCTCCTCTGCAGTAGCAATTTCTAATATATTTGCCTCCTCCATTTCGAGGCATATAGAACCTACTATCCACTGTGTTTCCACTTGTGAAGGGACATTCTTTACTGTCACCTTCGTCACTCTCTGTCCAAGATAACTCGGTATCATCACCAAGTCATCTGTGTGGAGAGAGAGTGTTGAAAATTCCTTCGCTAACTGTTCGCTCTTAAAGCGTACTAGGACCGTGGCAAATTTTCGTCCCCAAGTAACATGACTTTGAAAGGGCCATATCGGTTTGAGACAAATCTCAATTTTTTGGGTGGAGAAATTCTCCGGTCACTTCGTTTTCTTGTTGATAAGTCTGTATAATATGTGCTTCTTGTTTGTATTTTCAATAATTGCTTTTGGTATGTGTATTTGTACAGTGTCACCTTCTTTCGTGAGAAGGGATTTTGTGTCATTGATTTGTTTTTGGGTGAATGTTAATATTGTTCTTTTTTCTTTCGTTGCATCGGCAAAATTTGTTTTTGTGATGCTGGCAGATATGTTGTTTGTGGCGTTTGTGGTGTTGTTTATCTTGTTCGTCTTGTAGTTGTTGATGGTGGTATTGACAGTGGTGTTGGTACTGCCAAGTTCAAAGGTGGTGGTAGTGGCGGCAGAGTTTGTCGAAGTAGTGGTGGTGTTGGTGTTGACGGTCGGTGTCCTGTTGTTGTTGCTGTTGTTATTGTCACTGGTAGTAGCAGTGGTGAGGACAGTGGTCGTGTTAGCAAGGACATTTGTGTCGTTGTTGTTGTTGTTGCTGTTGTTGTTGTTGTCTTTGTCGTTGTTGTTGTTGTTGTCACTGGTGACGGTGGCAGGCAAGACTGCTGTAGCAGCAGAGTTTGTACACGTGATGGTGGTAGTGGTGGTGGTTGAGGCAGCAGCAGTTGACTCAGAATCATTGCTCTTCTTCATCACTTGTCTGCGTTCATGTGGAACGGCATTAAGTGTTTTCGCCTCTGGCATTAGGAGCGGGAAGTCGGCCTCGTTGAAAACCTTAGCCATATTCGTTTTAAAGAATATGGCTAGGAACGAGGAAGATATGTTTGAATTTTTGGAAATAAGGCTCTAAATAGAGCTATTTCCGATTTGAAAAATATATGTTCACGAAGTATTTTGTGTTATACACAACTTATACAAAATTTTAAAACAAAATAGGTCTTTTAAGAGGTGAAAAATGCAACTTACGTCCGTCCATGATGATAGATAGATAGATAGATAGATAGATAGATAGATAGACAGATAGATAGATAGATAGATAGGCACCTGTGTATGAGTATACCTTCCGTAACAGTAAAAATCAAACCATAATATGCAACACAGCAGCCCACAGTGGAGCTTCTATACAATCGCAAATACCGAAAAGCAGGAAGACCGCTCTTCTAATAAGCATAGTGCAAAAAAGCTCACGTCTGCAGGTTGTGGTTACAAAATGACTGATTGCCAAATGAGTTTTCCATCACATGCTGCTTAGGTTTTTCTGCGCGCCCTTGTGTGTGTGTGTGTGTGTGTTTGTGTGTGTATGTGTTTGTGTGTGTGTGTGTGTGTGTGTGTGTGTGTGTGTGTGTGTGTGTGTGTGTGTGTGTGTAAGCAACGCATTGTTCCGTGCGTTTTCGCGATACCTTTACAACAGCAAAATGAACCGCACAATATAGAATAATGGAGGACCCATCAAGAGAGTTCCCTACACGATCACTCAAACCTGATCTTAAATCAATCAGCTGTCCATGCGATTTAAATGCCTTTAATTTTAAATCTGATTCATTAAGTCTGACCTTTGCAACCGAGTGGTTTTTGGTCCAGTCCCACAGGGCGTACTTCGACCGACTAAAGACTTGTGAGTGAATTTTGTTGACATAAAAGTGAATGGAAGCCCGTTCTGTGTGTGTGTGTGTGTGTGTGTGTGTGTGTGAGTGCGTGTGTGTGTGTGTGTGTGTGTGTCTGTGTGTGAGCTAGTCCACACACTGCCTAACACCGGGTACTGGTTTGTTTATGTCCCCACCATAACTTAGCTGTTCGGCAAAATAAACCAATAAAATTATTACCAGATTTTAAATAAAAAATAAGTATCTGGGTCAATTTATTCGACTAAGCTCTTTAAGGCGGTGTCCCAGCATGGCCGCAGTCCAATTACTGAAGCAAATAAAAAATTAGAAAAATAAATATATAAATAATCAAACCTGGAACATCCTGAATCATAGACCCGTTCGGTCTGGTTTGACTTCGGGTTAAACAATAACATGTACAGCAGCAGTAGCAGCAGCAGCAGCAGGATTTGATGTCAATGACTTGCAGTCTATCAAGAGAATAAAAAATATTGATATACAAAAGGCTAATTTCTGAATATGCTTAGAATAAATCACAAACAAACGATGAAATACCAACAACTGCTCAATCAATGTCTTAACCCTTTGCCACCATCTCCCCAGAGAACATTTAAGCTGTCAACCTGAAGTGTAAATAGAATACATGCATACTACTATATATATATATATATATATATATATATATATATATATATATATATATATATATATATATATATATATATATATATGTATGTATAAGTGGCACTCCGTTGGTCACGTCGACGAGGGCTCCAGTTGATCCGATCAACGGAACAGCCTGATCGTGAAGTTTACGTGCAAGTGGCTGAGCACTCCACAGACACGTGTACCCTTAACGTAGTTCTCAGGGAGATCCAGCATGACACAGTGTGTGGTACATATACATGTATATATTTGTGTGTGTGCACATATATATATATATACATATACATAAGGAGCAAAAATGCTGGAGAATCAGTATACACCACGTGGCAAAATTATGAAGTGAAAATATGTCGAGAACATATAAAAAGGGGAAGAGAAATGCCTTCATTTCATATAGTTTTAATATCTTTTTATAAATATATATATATATATATATATATATATATATATATATATATATTATGGCTGGTAAAAGTCTCATAAAATGTAGTGATATCCAACTGGTTTTCGTTATTTAAATTAGCTTTTCAAGGGACATTGTGAAGTAATCATTCCTTGAGACGAAGGAATCACGACATTTTGGATTTCTTGAAAAGTAAGAATGGATGTTGAATGGATAAAGGGAGGCAATAGGTGGCGAGGGTGACAACTACCACCTCAGCATTATTGAGTAGTGGTAAATAAATTTGATTTTGAAATAGGAATGTGTAAGGATTAGGTGGTCAAGTTTTTATATTAAGGTGTGGTCTGTACTTTTGTATGAACAGGTTTACCTTGTTTAGGCGTTCTTGTAAGGAGATTGAATCCTTTGTATTGGTATAATAGAAAAAATATGGAAATTCGGTGTTTTATTTCTTGTGCATCTGTCAATATGTTTTATATATATATATATATATATATATATATATATATATATATATATATATATATATATATATATATATATAAAGTTGAAATTTATAAAAGAAAAACAAAAGACGAAGAGAGGTGTATGAACAACAAACAAGTATATTCGTTTGATGCTCGGGAAAAATGAAAAAGTCTTTTACGTTTCGAGCCTACGCTCTTCTATAGAAAGGAATAAGAGAAAATAAACAGAGAGTGAAAGAAAAAACTTGTAGATTTCAGTTATCAATGTCTGCCTTTAGGTTCTGTTATAAAAACAATTTTACATCATTTCTGATGGGTTAATCGATACTTTTATAGAGTACAAATTTATTGTTCTTAAACAAGAATGTTGTTTAAGTGACTTTCGCCTAAGTTATGCCGACGCGCTGTTTCAGCTTGCTGGAATTTCGAAGTCACTGTCAACAATATTCTTGTTTAAGAATTATATGAGTGTGTATGTGTGTGTGTGTGCGTGTGTTCTTTTACTTGTTTCAGTCATTAGACTGTGGCGATGCTGGGGCACCGCCTTGTAGCTCCAGTATATTTTTCAGACTTGATTGTGGGATTTGAATGTCGTTCTGAAATGTTATTGTTACTGTTGTTGTTTTTCTGAAGATTACTTGTTTAATAGCAAAAGAATTACTTTTTTTTTTCACTCAGTTGATGAAATAATTGATACAAACCCTTGTTCAAATCATTTTGATTTCAAATTGGATAACTTATACAGTTTCTGTAGTGATGATGCAGATAGCTCGTGATGGCTGCTATCGTTCGTCGTTGTAGTTTTAGTTGTTGCTGATATTGCTGAAGTGGAGGCGCAATGGCCCAGTGGTTAGAGCAGCGGACTCGCGGTCATATGATCGCGGTTTCGATTCCCAGACCGGGCGTTGTGAGTGTTTATTGAGCGAAAACACCTAAAGCTCCACGAGGCTCCGGCAGGGGATGGTGGCGAACCCTGCTGTACTCTTTCACCACAACTTTCTCTCACTCTTTCTTCCTGTTTCTATTGTACCTGTAATTCAAAGGGTCAGCTTTGTCACACTGTGTCACGCTGAATATCCCCGAGAACTACGTTAAGGGTACACGTGTCTGTGGAGTGCTCAGCCACTTGCACGTTAATTTCACGAGCAGGCTGTTCTGTTGATCGGATCAACTGGAACCCTCGACGTCGTAAGCGACGGAGTGCCAACAACAACGATATTGCTGAAGTCGTATTGCTGATCTTCTCCGCTTTCTCCTCTTCATTCTCGTCCTCCTCCCTGTCTCCTCCTCCTCCTCATCCCTCTTATTTTCATCTTCCTCCCACTCCTTTTTTAACCTCAGACCAATTTTTATTGACTATACCTACGATCAAAGACATTCTTTCAGTAAACCTCCTACACTATCGACGCCACCACCACCACCACCACCACCATGCAGGCACAGTGTACTAAGGACTACATTACCCAATGGTAGGGTGTACTTTTAATGAGATTTTGCTGCTAATATTGTATTTTAACAGGTCGACCGTTTGCCCCTGCTCGACGTGCCATATTTGCTGTTGGCAGTTTAATGATTGTTGCAGCTGCGCTTCTTTTCTGCAACGGTTCTGCTCATAGGAGCATTTACACAACTTGTTGTTGTTGTAGTTGCTGGTGGTGGTGGTGGTGGTGGTGGTGGTGGTGCTGCTGCTGCTGCTGCTGTTGTTGTTGTCAATGTTACTATTATATCTGTTAGCGTTGCTCATTTTTGCTGTCGCTGCTGTTGTCATTACCGTTATTGTTGTTGGGGGAGTTGTAGTGGTGGTGGTGGCAGTGGTGGTGGTGGTGGTGGTGGTGGTGGTGATGCTGATGGTGGCGGTGGTGGTGGTGGTGGTGGTGGCTTTGTCGTTGTTGTTCTTGTAGCTACTGTTATTGTCGTTGCTTATTAATGTTGCTACCGTCTTTGTTGTTGTTGTTGTTGCTGTTGCTCCTTGTTGTCACTATTGATGCTGCTGCTATAGTTCTTGTTGTTTATCCGCAGGCTTCATGGCGCATTCTTCTGATGAAGGACGCTCCAACTGTGTCCGTCCTGTTTTTCTTGTTATGTACATATACTCTATGCAGGACTGCGTTATCTAAAATAAATGTCCTTGTCTTTCTAACACGTTTGAATATGATTTGATGTAGAATTAGTTGTTATTTGCTTCTTCGTGGTCGGCCTGTTGCTAAACAAGCACAAACAACAGCAATAACAACAACAACAATTTCCAAGATTAGGATTGAACTCAGGGCAGTGAATTGGCAGTGTAGTTTAGAGTGTCGGACAAACTACCTCGTAGTATTTGTTCCAACACGTTGCGGTCTGAATTCAAATCCTCCAGAAGCCAACAGTTTTTTTTTGTTTTTTTTTTTATCTTCTTTTGGGATCAACGAAAAAAGAATATACTAATCCGGTGAGATGTTTTGACGTAACTTTAGAAATATTGAACTGAATGTCTTGCGGTATTTGTTCCGGATCTTTGTACTCTAAGTTCAAATCTCATCATGGCCACAGAGCCCCTAAGCACTTAAAAGATTTTAGTACCACTATATATATGTAATTCAAAATATAAACAATAATAGACAATAAAATGAATTTTTATTTTTCAAAATGGAACAAAACTAAAAGTGAGATCGAAAATGGTGTTTTTGTTTGTAGATTTCGACTTTATTTGAACAGTGAGATTTGAACTCCGACTTTTGTTAATTGCAAAGTCTATGATCAGATCCTCAAAATTAATTTTAATTACGCACCTGCTTCTATACTTAGTAGCGACAGGTCATACCAAATACCATTTTAGCAAGTTTAAAGTGATTTATTTTGTGCTGTAAACCATTTACCATTTCTGGGTACCATTCCCCTTCTCTTGATGCCCTAAGTAGTGTTTATTTTAAAAATAAAATAAATGCGCCCTTATAAAGCCTAGCCAGGCTCATGGGCCCGGTTTCCCGGTTTCAATGGCGTATGCGTTCCCCAGCTGGACGGGATGCCAGTCCATCGCAGCATTACTCATTTTTGCCAGCTGAGTGGACTGGAGCAACGTGAAATGAAGCGTTTTGCTCAAGAACACAACGCGTCGCCCGATCCAGGAATCGAAACCACAATCTTACGATCATGGTGCTGATCTAAACCACGCGCCTCCACAGTGCTTAGTTTACTTAATGGTTAATCCAGCGCTGCTTACTTGGATGGTATATTCAATCCACCACCCGATTTACCGCGAAGTCCACTTTGTTACACAGATTCGAATTTGAGAATTCTTCAAAAGTACATGTCAATGGATTCGGCCTAATGAGGGAGTTCTGCAAATAAAATTAAGGAATTTCACCAGTTCTCTTTATGAAATTATGGGATTTCACTGTCAATTTTCTATCATTTGTTTTTAAACACTTAAACCGTAACTCCCGAAGAAAAACTGAATACACCAATTCATGAGTTGGGAGTCGGTAGTCCAAGTCTTGTAACTCACCCGGTCTTTCCGCCATTCATAAAGTTGAAATCCTTTAAAAAGACACCCATCCCACCCCCACCCCACAAAAAATATCCAAAAATGACGAACAGAAACAAGTAAAACAAAAATCATAGCAAAAAATAAACATTCTTCTGCCACACTATCACTTTCTGTTATTTAAAAGAAAAAGCTAATTATTTTCCGAGTCGTAGTTGATTGGCAAGTAAAGTGCCTTGATTATTTTCATGAAACAAACAACTGAGGGTTTGTTTCTCTATCATTAACCCCTTCTCTTCCGTCAACATTGTAATTTTTTTTTGTTGTTCTTTTTTTTTCCTATAATCTCTTGGCATTCCGTTTTATTTTCTTCTCCCTCTGACCGCTTCCTTACACCATTAACACATGTTATTGCATTCCCCCGCCTTAACACGTCTCCCCTCCTCTCTCATATATTCCTTCCTTCCCGCCACATTTTGTCTTCACTGTTGTAACAACTAGACTCCTTTCTGTCTCTCAGTCTATCTATCTGTCTATCAATCTATTTATTTTTCTGTCTGTCCCTCTCATTTATCATCAACATGTGCCGTACTCGATTAGAGCGAAGGCGAGCATACTCATCTTATGAAAGTAACTGGCCTGAGAAGAGGTACATTATGAAAAGTCACTCACTTCCTTCTAGCATCTCATCACTGCCACGATATGACAGACAGACAGACAGACAGACAAGAAGTTGGGGAGGAATCAATCTCTGTACTTATTTGTTGATCCCGAACGGATGGAAGGCATATTTAACCAGTGAGATTTGAACTCAGAGAGCAGAAAACCGTGACAAATATCACACAACATTCTATCCGACGCTCTTAACGTTTCTGCTAAATCACCTCACTCTCTCTCTCTCTCTCTCTCTCTCTCTCTATATATATATATATATATATATATATATATATATATATATATATATATATATATATATATATATATATCCCTCTCTCTGTATATATTATATATATATATATATATAGGTTCAAAAAAAGGAAAAACACTAAAAACAACAACAAAAAACAACAACGTGAGGACGTGATACAGATTGTGTTACTAGACGCTCGGGAAAGGAAAGAGAGAGAGTATGACGTTTCGAGCGGAGCTCTTCGTCGGAAACAAGGAAAGTCCAAAGGGAAAAACGGAGGAAGAAAAAATCGCCACCGATGTCCACGAGATTACATTGAGAATGTATGTCTGTGTGTGTCTGTGTGTCTGTGTGTATGTGTGTGTCTGCGTGAATCCCTAAAAGACTATATAGCTAAATTTATCTTTTGTTTCATAACGATGTTCGAAGGCATATTGACAACCACGTAATACTTTCTTCAAATTATGTTATTTTAAACTTTACATTTCTTTATCTTTGATACTAGAAAGATATAATTGTTCCTTTCCTGTATTTTTTACCTTTTGTTAGTTTATCATTTTAATCATTTCTCCTTCTTCTCTTTTTTCATTTATTTATTTACATATTTATTTACTATTCTTTTTTTTTGTGAAATAAGTTAGGTTTCAATTTACTTTGACCAAAACTAATGTTTAGATTTTTTGTTTTATTTCTTATGCTATCCCTACAGTGTTGACGGAACTGTCATGAAAATGGTCCAGTGCCATCAAATATATTTAAGAGAACCGTACGCAGACAGATAGCTAACTAGATATACAGACACATAGAGAGAGAGAGAGAGAGAGAGAGAGATACATACATACATACATACATACATACATACATACATGCAAGTATATACTTATATATATATATATATATATATATATATATATATATATATATATATATATATATATATATATATATATATATATATATATATATATGTATGTATGTATGTATGGACAAATATTTGCATATATGTATGAGTGTATATATAATTTTTTGTTGCATTTTTTTTTTACCAATCAGATTTATCAAGAAGTATATTTGTTAGGGAGTTTTTAAATATGTTTTTCTTCGTCTCATATTATTTTTTAATGTTAGTCTTGTTTGAGTAAATTTTCTATTTTGTTTTTTTCTTTTGGAGTATCTGTCTCTAATCTCTCATCTCAGAGAATCTGTGATTGTGTGTTTATTTGAGTTTCATTGGGATAATCGCATTTAAAACATGTATGTATGTATGTATGGATGGATGGATGTTTGCGTGCATGTATGTATGTATACATATATAACAATATATATATATATGTATACACACACACATATATATATATATACATACATATATATATATATATATATATATATATATATATATATATATATATATATATATATATATATGGGTAAATAACTATATGCGTGTACGCGTACCCGCTCGCATCTGTGTGTTGGCGTATGTATATGTGTGCGTGTGTGTGTGTGTGTGTGTGTGCGCGCGCACGCGCATGGTTGGATGAATGAGAAACTGCGAAAAATTTATCATGCAGATCTTAGCAATATTGAGTACTTCGCTTCATTGCAATTTACACGAGTGCGAACTATAATCACAGACACACACATCACCACACACATATACACACACCATACACACTACACCATACACACACATGACACCACTCGCGCACACCACCAAACACACACACGCACCAAACGCATGCACGCATTTATATAGTAAATAAATGTTATGATCGTATTTATATGTTCTTATCCTTAGCATGAAAATAGACCCCGCGGTCAAGCCACGTGGCTCTCCGCTGCTGGGGCGCGAGTTCAAGTCGGCCAGTTGATTAGTTTCGTCATGAGACCCACTGTCAATGCTCGTTTACTCAACTCTAGTTGCTGAGAGACTGTAATGATAATTAGCATATGGATTATATGATCTTGTTCAGGATAGGCTAGACTTTATTTACATAGCAGCTGGCTATTAATTGACTATTAATTAACTGTAGCAGCGATGTAGATTATATAAGATTTTTAAAAAACTGTAAACAAAAATACGATCATATGTTTAAGATGCATATTAGTAGCCTTCTTTTGAAAATAGACTCAGTGATCGGCAGAGATCCAATAGTGAGTCATTTAATTGATTGGTACCCATTTTTGTTAAAGCCATTGTCAGGATTCGCTTACTCCATTTCCAGTTACTAAGAAACAGTCGTAATAGTTATTATATAGATAATGTAATAGTGATCAGGTTATGTAAATAAAGTTGGCCTTATGATCCTGCTGTGGAGGCGCAATGGCCCAGTGGTTAAGGCAGCGGACTCGCGGTCATAGGATCGCGGTTTCGATTCCCAGACCGGGCGTTGTGAGTGTTTATTGAGCGAAAACACCTAAAGCTCCACGAGGCTCCGCCAGGGGATGGTGGTGAACCCTGCTGTACTCTTTCACCCCAACTTTCTCTCACTCTTACTTCCTGTTTCTGTTGTGCCTGTAATTCAAAGGGTCAGCTTTGGCACACTGTGTCACGCTGAATATCCCCGAGAACTACGTTAAGGGTACATGTGTCTGTGGAGTGCTCAGCCACTTGCACGTTAATTTCACGAGCAGGCTGTTCCGTTGATCGGATCAACTGGAACCCTCGTTGTCGTAAGCGACGGAGTGCCAACAAGAAATAATCCTGCTAGCATGATCTATATGCTAGCAATTATTTTCGTTGATTGCTCTATGTTCGCCTCTGGCTGTACAAGTAAACAAGTAAGATAAGAATATTAATGTAGATAAGTGAAATTGTTGCGTAATGATAGACATTCTCTCGACATATAAAGAGTATTTTCTAGAACATTTTACGTATGGTGTTAGCCCTTTGCGTTGCCCATCCTGTATTTATGAATAGAATATTTCTCCTGGAAATTCAAATAAACCGCCACAAAAACACTGCAGGAAGAATGCGTAGTTGCAAGCATGGCTTTGTTGTTAATAATTTCGCTGTGCAGTCGTCATTCTGAGTTCGAATCCATTGCAATGCACCTTGAGCAAGTGTCCTCTGGTATATTCTTGGGTTGAATACTATCTTATGGATAGAGTTTAGTTAAAGCAAAGTGTGTGGAAACTCGTCGAATATTCGAGTATATGCGTATATGTACGTATGTGTGATGTGCATGCCTGTGTACGTACGGATGTGTAATATGTGTATGTGCGTGTGTGTGTGCAAGTATGTATGTAATGTGTGTTATTGTCCGTCTAAGTATGTTTATGCTTACAGTTTAGAATTATTAACCCCGCTGACATGCCTACATAAACGCATTCTTTTTTGCAACGTATAAATAAGATATTCAACATATTTATAGCGTTTGTATTTGGAATCTGAAGGAGAAATATCTAAACATAAATAAATACAGGTTGGGCAATAACAGACCGGGCTAAGCAAAGGTAAATGACTCTGGAATGTACTCATTGTGCATCGACGGAAAATTTGTCTTTTCGCAACAACTCTGATTTTTCATTAGGATAGCGTGCATGCGTGCGCTGGGGCGTTTGTATACACGGGCTTATGTTTGCTGTCCAGAAACCAGTGTAGTTTATATTAGAACTCATGGCGTAAAGGCGGCGAACTGGCAGAATCGTTAGCACGCCGGGCGAAATGCTTGGCGGTATTTCGTCTGCCGTTACGTTCTGAGTTCAAATTCCGCCGAGGTCGACTTTGCCTTTCATCCTTTCGGGGTCGATAAATTAAGTACCAGTTACGCACTGGGGTCGATATAATCGACTTAATCCGTTCGTCTGTCCTTGTTTGTTCCCTCTATGTTTAGCCCCTTGTGGGCAATAAAGAAATAAGAACTCATGACGTAGAGGGAATTAACTAAATATCCGCGATCCTTCATTTTAGTCTGGTTCTCTTCGTATTAAACCAAATTCAACTCTAATTGCGCGAATAATAAATTCTTTCTAATTTTGGCACCAGGCCAGCCATTTTGAAGGGAAGGGCCAAATCGATTACATCGACCCCAGTGCGTGACTGGTACTTATTTTATCGATACAGAAAGATAAAAAGTAAAAGTGATTTGGTAGGCCTTGCAGTCAGAAACTAAAAGTCCTGAAGAAATGTGGTCAAGAATTTTGTCCTACGTACTGACGATCCCTACAGCTGCTCACCTTAATCGTGACTTGATATTTCTTTCTATTGTCGACACTGCTTGAAATTTTGGGGGAAAGAGAGAACTTGATTACATCACCCCAGTATTTGACTGGTATTTGGTATTGAATTTGAAGTCAGAACGTAAATATTTGGAAGAAATGCTACTGAGTATATTTTCCGATGTGCTAACGAGTTTGCTAGCGCTCTGTGTTATTTGCAACAACAACAATAATAATAATAATCCTTTCTATTATAGGCACAAGGCCTGAAATTTGGAGGAGGGGGATAGTCGATTACATCGACCCCAGTGCTCAACTGGTACTTAATTTATCAACTCCCGAAAGGATGAAAGGCAAAGTCGACCTCAGTGGAATTTGAACAACAATAATTATAATAATTTCATTTATTTGCCAAAAGGGCGAATGATGAAGGGGTCAATGCAAAGAAGAAGAAGAAGAAGAAGAAGAAGAAGAAGAAGAATTGCCCTGATGCAGTACCATTCTATGCCCCAATGCAATACCAGTCAGTGGATCTCGTGGTTTCTGATCTCAACTGATTAGAAGTGCTATCATGTACATGTTTTTTTGTTTTGGTCTAAAAGATGGGCTTCAGCAAATATTTTGCTCAATACCACACATTTACTTGTCCTTAACCAGTTGAGCATGTCCGTTGCCGTCTGACGATATGTGCATCTCTGATCACGAGCAGAGGTAGTAGAGGAGCATCATAGCCATGTGTTGAGAGGAATTCTTTGGGATTTGAATAATTCACCCCTGGAAACATGGGTGTTTCATTCAACATTTTTAAACAACCCTTATTCAGGGACCTTTTGAGCAGGATGGGTTACTCAACCTGAACAAAATTCTAACTGGGCCCCACCTGCAGTGTCATGCGCTGTTTATCTTGATATGAGATCACCATGTCGCGCACATATCATTGTGATGCAAGAGCCTGGCGTACCCTTATCAGACGGTCGGTCAAACTGGATATATTGGGCTTCATATATTTTACCTGTGTCACTTTGATAGCACACACTGCTCTCTCACTCAATAATTATGATGATGATGGTGACGACGACGACGACGACGACGATGAGGATGATGATGATGTTGATGATAATGATGATGATGATGATGATGATGATGATGATGATGATGATGATGATGATGATGATGATACAATAAAGGCTATAAAATTTCCAGGTTCTCCACAAGATTATTCCTTCTGTCTTTCAGAATTCTATTTTTAGAAGTGAAACGTTCAAAAGAAAATGGCGGAGAAATAAATATCAAATGTACTAACTAGTTGACGCAAAAACGTAGTAGTATATATATTCTTAATAAATGAATAAGTAATCACACCGATCTATCGCTCTTACTTGCAGTTATATAGCAGAGACCGTGAAATTACTACGTTCTTCGTAAAGCAGTTAGGTATTACTTCATGTCTCTTTCAGAACTTTATGTCCAGAAGAGAACAATACAAAGGGAAAACAGAATAGAATAGTAATATCGAATGTACTAACTAGTTCGCGTAAAATCGTGATAGTATATTCTTAGTAAGTGAATAGGTGATATAGTAAATTGATAGGTTTCCATTTTAAATGTTACTGAGCTTGAGAAAATATTAGGAGAAAAATAGATTTGTTGAACATCTAGGAAACTCATCAACAACGTGTATGCCAACTAGCCTACGCATTTCAGTACGAGCAAAACATGTACGTAAACACATAAATATGAAAAAACACTCTTGCTCACTATTCCTCTCTTTCTCTCTCTCTCTCTTTCTCACTCTCTTTCTGTCTGTCTGTCTCTCTATTTCTCTATCTCCATTTCTCTCTCTCTCTCTCTCTCTCTCTCTCTCTCTCTCTCTCTCTCTCTCTCCACATATATATATTTATATATTAGTGTTTATGTATCATGGCTCTAAATTTGAATATTCCCTCAGCTTTCTTGTTAATTCACTTTACAGGAAAAAATGCGAAACATTCATTGATATATATATATATATATATACACACATAATGCTAGACAGCCATCTCTAGCAACTGAACCCAATGCATTGCCTGGAGTATGTACAGAGTGCGATAGAACAACCTCTCATATTTTTACATGCCCGTTGGGACAGCGCTAATAAAGTTGGGTAGATGTTAAAGGTGCCTTTATATAACTAATGTTTTACCATTTTTTATTTATAACTATTGGTATGATTTGAGTCGGTGTACACCATACGTTTGCTGGTAAAACTTTTGTAAGCCCATTAAATGCGAGAAATTTTTTGCCGCAACCTGTGCTTATGGAATTAAATAGATAATTCCTCACAATGATTAAAGCCAGCATTTTCCTCGTTCCGAGATTCCAGTCGACAGAGAGTCAATCACTGTAAGGAACCATATCATCAATTCCTTCAATATTAGTATGTATGAATATTTGTGTATGTATGTTTTTTCTCTGAGTTTTAAGTTCTGAAGCCGGTCGTTAACAAAGTGACAAGACTTCTTGAGTCAAGAGAGTTCCTGATGTTTGTAAATATGTGGTTGAATTGGCGTGTTGGTTGAGCTGTCGACGCACGCACCCAATCCCCAAGTGTGTACATCTATTCATCTAAAGAATCTCAGGTGGAGAATCTTTGGAAAATTCTATTGTATGTATGTATGTATGTATGTATGTATGTATGTATGTATGTATGTATGTATGTAAGGACTAGCAACTATACTTAGTCTTGTGCAGGTTTATTAATACCCAAAATAATACATTTAGGTAGGAATTCATTACATTCCGAGTAAATTGCTTGAAAATGATTCTAACAAT
>NC_142936.1:73678865-73718865 GCF_046866305.1 Octopus bimaculoides | reverse complement strand
TTAGTCACATGTCTGCTCAACCAGGACTGACGTGGTGTTAAATATCGACATCCACCACAAATACAACTGAATTTTCTTCGAGAGAGATTAAAAAAGAAACACAGAGAGGGAGAAATAGTGTGTATGTGTGCGTGAGTGTGTGTATGTGTGTGCGTGAGTCACAGAGGGAGAAGGGGAAATATATGTGTGTGTGTGAGAGAGAGAGAGAGTGCGTGTGTGTGTGTGTGTGAATCGCAGAGAGAGAAGGGGAAATATATGTGTGTGTGTGAGAGAGAGAGAGAGAGAGAGAGAGATAGAGTGTGTGTGTGTGTGTGTGTAGGTGAATGTATGTGTGTGGATGGTGTGAAAGATAGAAGGATTGTGGAGGTCGATTGAGAGACGGACGAGAGAACTGGTAGATGGTTTGATGAATGTATGAGTGGTTGCTGTGGTGGTGGTGGTGGTGGTGGTGGTTGTGGTGGTGGTGGTGGTGGTGGTGGTGGTTGTGGTGGTGGTGGTGGTGGTGGTGGTGGTTGTTGCTGTTTAACACCAGGTCAGTCGTGATGAAGCTGACCTGCGATCAAAAACATTCCAGACATATCGCATCCAAAATATATACGCACTATCTTGTTTTCACTCTTGTTTTAAAACGGTAGAGGGAAAAGTTTGTTGAAAATTTAACTGTTATTTCTAACATGTCGAATGACCAGTTAGAGGCGTCTCTTGTTTGCTCGAGCGACTGGATGTAGAGAAGAGAGAGCTGGGATGGAGAGAAGCAGGGAGGGAGGAAGGGAGGGAGGGAGAGAAGGGGAGAAGGTTAAGTGGTATTGTACTACAATACCACTTCAGTGTTCATGAGTTCAGTGTTCAGTGTTCATGAGTTCAAAATTCTTTTAAGTATTTGGTTATATCCCTGGGTAGGACAGTGTATTCTATATTATCAAAGTATGTTACCCTTAGTTACCGACAATGCTAATCTAGATTTGCGGGGGTGTCAGCATTGAATAGATCTAATTATTGATTGATAGACGACTCCGATCACTAACTGACACGATATACAATGCATCATGCCACTCTATGCATACACACACATGCACACACACACACACACACACACACACACACACACACACACACACACACACACACACACTTGCACACACACACACTTGTACACACACACACACTTTTCAATGGTTTTGGTAGACGGAAACTGAAAGGAGCCCATTATAAATATATATATATATATATATATATATATATATATATATATATATATATATATATATATATATATATATATATATATATATAATGTGTGTATGTGTGTGTGTGTAGTGTGTGATGTGCGTGCGTGCACGCTTGTGTTTGTCCCCCACCGCTGCTTGACAACCGGTGTTCGTTTGTTTACATCCATGTTACCTAGCGGTTCGGTAAAAAGATAGAGACCAAATTTAAATTTTAAAAAATACTGTGGCCAGTTTGCTCGACTAACCCTTTCAAGGTGTTGCCCCAGCATGGCCGCAGTCAAATGCCTGAAACAGGTAAAAGATATTATAAATATATACATATATATATATATATATATATATATATATATATATATATATATTTCAAGGGACATTTTTTTTACTTGCTGAGTCAGGGCAGTGTCCATGACATTTGCAAACTCTCCAAGACCGGTGCGTTTGATACCGTTAATGTTCTGCTTAAACTCTTGCAGATCCATATCTGCAGGAATGTTTTCTACTCTAAGCACAAGGCCCGAAATTTTGAGGGAGGGGCCCAGTCGATTACATCGATGCCAGTACGCAACTAATACTTATTTTATCGATCCCGAAAGGATGAAAGGCAAAATCGACCTCGGCGGAATTTGAACTCAGAGCATAGAGACAGAAAGACAGACGAAATACCGCTAAGCATTTCGCACGGCAGGCAAACGTTTCTTATATCTTTATTGCCCACAAGGGGCTAAACATCGAAAAGACAAACAAGGACAGACAAAGTGCGTAACTGGTGCTTAATTTATCGACCCTGAAAGGATGAAAGGCAAAGTCGACCTCGGCGGAATTTGAACTCAGAGCATAAAGACAGACGAAATACCGCTAAGCATTTTGCCCGGCGTGCTAACGTGTCTCCCAGCTCGTCGCCTTCCACATCTGCAAGAATGAGATAAGCTGGAATAAGATTCCCAAGAGTTGATGCTCTGGGGTTCGGGATGGTGCGGACTTGGGCCATGATGTAACAAAGGTGACGAGAGGATCACAAGGTGCGTGATTAGTAGAGGTACATATGCATGTATGCATGCATGTATATATGTATGTATGTATGTATGTATGTATGTATGTATGTATGTATGTGTGGCATATGTCACAAGGTTTGTAAAACAATACCCGGACTTAAGAGACATATGCTGGTTCACAGAAGCGTTTCCTTAGAATCAGATACCAGCGAGCAAGGATCAAGAGGCTTGAACATTTGTCATCTGTGCTGTAGACCTTGTCGCTCAGCAGCCGGACTTCAAAGTCACTTGAGGGCTCACCAACGGTGTGATTGTACTGCGTGATGATATGTGTGGATTGTTGATGGGATGGCTATCGTCCGTCAAGATGGAGCGGTCGTCATGTATGTATGTATGTATGACTTTATACATGTATATGTGATGTATATGCGAGGGTGTGCTGAAAAGTTCCTGGCTGTGGGTAAAAGAAAATACAGGAGGATCAGTTAATTATGATTTTATTCAACATATTCCCCTTCCAGATTCACACACTTATTACAGCGGTCCTTCAGTTTTTCTAAGCCCCTGTAAAAGAACTCGAAACGTTAGGTCTCCAACCAAGCCTTTCGCGATACCCTTAAAGTCAGAAACTTTTCAGCACCCCTTCGTATGTACGTAAAAGTTCGTTTTGCAATCATCACACTTTGAGTAAGTTCTACTCGAGCCTTGTGAATTAAACAACGCAGATAATAATTTGTGCTAGTCTATCGGAGGGATTGTATCTGCAATTCAAAAAATATACCTTTGTCACGTATTGCGTTATTCTAAATTCGCTTAGCTTGCTTCCTAACCTCATAGTTCCAGGTTCAGTCCCACTGCGTGGCACCTTGGGTAAATGTTTTCTAGTGTAACCTCGGGCCGAGCAAAGCCTTGTGAATGGATTTGGTAGACAGCTTTGTATGTATGCATATATCTATGTGTGTGTGTGTGTGTGTATGTCTTTGTGCCTGTGTTTTCACCACCCCACCCTACCTCACCGCTTGACAACTCGTGTTGGTATGCGTACGTCCCCGTAATTTAGCGGTTCGGCAAAAGAAATAACTCTTGGGGTCGATTTGTTCAACTAAAACCCTTCAAGGCAGTGCTCTAGCATGGCCGCAGTCAAATGATTGAAACAAGTAAAAGATTAAAAAAAAAGAATAATATATGCGGAATTCTCAGCCAGTTTCGCTAAAATTACATGAAACTGGCAAGTTTAGCGGATCTAACCCGGGAATATTCATCGTCAGAACCCAGAGACCCACAGAGAGCCATTTCGCTATTTTTACGCTTTTTTTTTTTTTTCTCTTTTCATAGATCTATAATTTGTGAGAGAAGTTGGGTGGACGGACTCTGCATTGAAGCCCGTCAGGTGGATTGTACCTGTAATTTAAAATCACGCTGATTCTGTCGAAAAATTAATTAATAACGGTGTGTCTATGGAATACACAGTCACTTAGGCTTCAATTTAGAAGTGGGGTAATTCACTTGATCAAACAATTGAATCTTCATCGAACGATGAAGACCCACCACTATATGTGTGTGAGAGAGAGTATGTGTGTGAGAGAGAGTATGTGTGTGAGAGAGAGTATGTGTGTGAGAGAGAGTATATGTGTGAGAGAGAGTATGTGTGTGAGTGTATCTTTTGTATATGTTTGTATGTGTGTGTAGGTGTATGTGTGTGTACATGTGTGTGCATGTGTATATTTGTGTGTGTGTGTGAGTGCATGCATGCGTGCGTCTGTGTGTATAAGTTTGTGCTTGTTCTGTGTGTATAAGTTTGTGCTTGTTCCGCGAGTGTGTGTGTGTAACTATTAGCGCATGTTTAAGTGTGTACTTGTGTGTGTGTGCAAAAAATGAGAGGGTGCGTGCGCGTGTGAGTGTGGATTCTGCGCATTTCGCCAAGTTGGTGCTTTATGTTTCATACGTAATATATGTGAGTGTATATGTGGACGAATGAAATCACGTGCATCTGCATGTGTGTAAATGTGTCTTCATGCGCACGCGCGCGCGTGTGTGTATATGTGTGTGTGTGTGTGTGTATGTGTGTGTGTGTGTGTGTGTGTGCATCTTCTAGTTTTGACCAGCTTAAAAACAGCTGACTGTTCAGTATGTGGATCCCCAAAAAAAAACTCAAAAAGAAGGAGCCACAATAGACGCTCACTGCACTATTTCCGGTTTAGTGGTTGCGGTGCACAACTTACGAAAGAACGATTGTGGTTTCGATTCCTGGACCGGGTGACGCGTTGTGTTCTTAAGCAAAACACTTCACTTCACATTGTTCTAGTTCACTCACCTGACAAAAGCAACTAACTCCTTCGACGAAGCAGCGCCTTGTTCAGGAAATGTGGTGGGGGTATATATATAATTTAATTTGCGGTCCGTGGGAAGAGTCATTTTAACGATGCGTCCTGTCCTAACTCTTCGAAACGCCTGTTAGAATGGGGGTAGCTGATGAAGGAAAATGTTCTCTATGTGGTCTGTGTGTTTTCTGTACTCTGGTTATTATTATTTTTTTGTCTACGTTTTGTTTGCAATGTCCTGTACCCAGATATGCACCTATATATACAGGTAGACGTAGGTATGCACATACCTGTACGTATATATGCTTATACTCATTTATTATTTGTTATATATATACACACACACACACACACACACACACACACACACACATATATATATATATATATATATATATATACGTCACAGAAAGCGTGTAATTGGTCTTATGAATCTATATCACGTTTTTTCAATTGTTCGTGTTGTTGTTTTTGTTGTCGTCGTAGTCACTGTTGTTGTTACTGTTGCCATCATTTTACTGGGTTTTGTTGTTACTGTTGTATTTCTGCCATTATTGTTATTGTAGACATTGTTGTTGGTTCTGTTGCTGCCGTTGTTGTTTTTGTTGCTATTGTTGTCGTTGTTGTTATTGGTGGTAGTAGTGGTGGTAGTAGTGGTGGTAGTGGTGGCAGTGGTGGTTGTAGTATCGGGGTTCGTTGTCTTGCCGTTGTTGTGGTTTTTTATCGTTGTTATAACGGCTGTTAGCTATTGTAATTGATAATAATGATCATGACTATGGTTATGATGATCATGGTGGTGGTGGCGGCGGCAGTGGTGGTGGTGGTGGTGATGGTGGTGGTGGTGGTCGTCGTCGTCGTCGTCGTCGTCGTCGTTGTCGTGGCGATTAGCCCACTGCTTCTCCGCAGTCCCGACACTCCATTCTGTCTTTTATTCAGACATTGTGTAATTATCAAAGTCGACATTACTCAAGGTCTACTTCATTTCCTAAGACAGGATGTTTGATTTAAGGGGGATCTGGTTGTTACTTCTAGCAAGTCGGTCAGCCGACCTCTTAGAGAAAGCCTTCCCTCGTTGTTCTTGTGGTTGCTGTTTGTTTTTGCTGCTGTGTATGTCTCTGTCAGTATTTGTGTGTGTATGTGTGTGTGTGTGTGTGTGTGTGTGTTTGTGTGTGTGTGTGTGTGTGTGTGTCTATTCATGTGCATTCCCATGTATGTGTCTGTGCATATGCTTGTTTTGTGTGTGTGCGTGTGTGTTACTATCTGCGTATGTGTACGTGTTTGTGTGTATGTGTCTGTGTGTTGTTGCTGCCTGTTTATGTGTTGTGCATAAATGTTGTGTATGGATGTATGTGTATGTGTGTGTAGTTGTCAGTTAATTCAGTAAATAACCTGGTTCGTGGTGTATTATTCATTCTGTGAATCCATTCTTCTTTACCATTCTATTTACTGTACAATGGTTCTACTGACATATCAATTTTTCTATTAACAAAATAGGTATTTTTTAAACAGGATTCGAAAAAAAAAGTATCCCATCTCTCTCTCTCAGATGTCAATTGTAGTAAAAGCTAGAGAAAAAGGGACCAGATTTTGAAATACCCCAATGCTTAAGACGCCGTATATCGCGGGAGCCCTTATGTAATTCCATCAATGGGTTAAGGGTACAAGGTGAGAAAAGGAAAGGATTAGATACCGTATCTTAAAAGTTGGAGATGTGGATGACAATTATCATTGCCTTGACGATTAAAAAAAAGCATTAGGGCGTCAACGAAAACATTCCTATAGGAAATCGAAACCGGCCTGCAGATTTTACAAGTAGAACGTCGCTGTCTGTAACACTTACTTGTATATGTCAACATTGAATTATATTTTATTGTTTATAGAGCAGTTGAAAAATGCCTGTTAAATTACAGTCAGTTTATAATGGTATTTACAGTAACGATTTAACGGAAGTATTAGAACGGAAATAACAGTTAAAGTGACATTTGCCCTTCATGAAACCCTATAAATACTAGCGGGTTCATTTATTCGTAAAGCAGACGTCACAAATATTTGCTTTCATGATACTGCAAAAAGGATTTGGAATCCCGAGTTGGTTGCCTCCTCACACCATAACACATCACCACACCACCACAATCACCACCACCGCCGCCGCCGTTTTTATTTCGGCTCGTTTTACTTATTGTTTTGAGAAAATGGGTGCGATTTATTTATTTATTTATTCATTCCTTGATGACAATTTTAAAAGACATTCGTGTCGAGTTCATCCGTAAATGATGAATAACAAACATTCTATTAGGATCCGAATTTAGGCACAAGGCCAGCAATTTCGGAGGGGGGCTCGGTGAGTCGATAACATCGACCCCAGTGCTCAAGTGGTACTTATTTTATCGACCTCGAAAGGATGAAAGGCAAAGTCGACCTCGGGGGAATTTGAGCGCAGAACATACAGACGGACGAAAAGTTTGCTACTAAGCATTTTGTCCGGCGTGTTAACGACTCTGCTAACTCGCCGCCTTCTTCTCGACAACTAATGTCTTTAATTAAGGCCAATTAAGAATGCTGCCTTCATCAATGGTAACTGCAACAGCCATAACAACCTTTTAATCACACGCTTTTTTTATAATCTTAAAAGAAATTCACAATCGATAATGTGACTACTCGTTACTCTTTTACAAAGTAGAGAAAGGAAACAAGAAGGTCACGACTGGAACGCTTTTGACCCTAGCACTCGCCTGTTTTGGGGTTTTTTTTCTTTATCAACACAATTATTATCTTTTATCCCTTCTTTTCTCCTTTTTTTTCCTCGTTTACATATTTTTCTCTCTCCCTTACCTCTCCCCCACCTCCCCCTCTCTTTCTCTCAGATATCAGCTGTGTTGAGAACAGGTGAGCGATAGCGATAGGCTCTACCAGGTTTTAAAATATCCAAGGCATGATGAAGTATGTCGCAACAGCACAGTTATTCGTCGTCAGAAATTGAAAGCCTCAAGGTAGCCAGAAATTTTGCTCAATCAGCACTCTCCTGGGTCTTAAGAACAACAACATCAATAGCAAATATCACAACCATCAATGTGATATTGTTTATTTGTAAAACCAATACTGAGACGGATTAACGTGACAGATTAGGGTCAAGTGAGAATTACAGTGACTAACAACCTTGACTACTGCATGCAGGGTGAGACAGAAAAAGCTCCCACATTTTGCAAGGCTACTGATGTGGTACTAGTGAAGTTAGACAGATGACAAGGGTGTCTTTAAGTAGCTAATGTTTCATTGTTTGATGCTTTGTGTTACTAATATGATTTAGATCGGTAGGTCTTGGACGTTTATCGTGAAAATGCTTATCGAGATTTGTGAATATTAGAGGGGTTTTGCCGTAACCTTTAAAAATACCTTGAACAGTGGAGGCGTATGGCCTTGTGGGTAACGTTTTCGGATCATTACCAGAAAGTCTTCATCTTATCTCTTCTTCTTCTTCTTCTTCTTCTTCTTCTTCTTCTTCTTCTTCTTCTTCTTCTTCTTCCTCTTCTCCTTCTTCTCCTCCTTCTTCTCCTCATTCTCCTCCTCCTCCTCCTTTTTCTTCTCCTCCTCCTCCTCCTTTTACTTCTTCTTCTCCTCCTCCTCCTCCTCCATTTTCTTCTTCTTCTTCTTCTTCTTCTTCTACTACTACTACTACTACTACTACTACTACTACTACTACTACTACTATTACTACTACTACTACTTCTGCCCCTTCCTTTTTCTTTTTCTTTTTCTTTTTCTTCCTCTTACCTTTCTTTTTCTTCATCTGTCTAGCACTTCATCATCATTATTTTCTTCATCTTTTTGATCATCTTCTCCTTTTACTTCTTCTGTCACCTTTCATATCTCCTGCACTCTATCACCCGAGATCTCCCTCCCTTGTTTCTCCCCTCTCTCTCTCTCCCTCTGTCTCGATAACAATAACCTCACTTAACAAGAAAATCAATAGTTTTTAATTTCAACCTGTATCCATAAAACTTGTTAAATGTCACAGTTGTAGTGCATGGAGAAAAAGTTAGTCATAAGTATACGTGTGTGCACCCGTGTACACACAAACACACACATACATGTATATGTACGCATATATCTGTGTGTGTGTGTGTGTGTGTGTGTGTGTGTGTGTGTGTGTGTGTGTGTGTGTGTGTGTGTGTGTGTGTATGTATATACAAACATGTATATGTGTATCTGTTTCATATGTAAGTGTGTGCGTGTCTTTTTGCATATATTTGTTTATGTGTCTATGTATGCATACATGAACGCATCTCTCTCTCTCTCTTTTAAGTATGTGTGTAAGTGCGTATGTGTGTGTGTATGTTTACACACGTGCACATATACATATATGTGTGTATATATATGATCAAAGATAGATAGATAGATAGATAGATAGATAGATAGATAGATAGATAGATAGATAGACAGATAGATAGATAGATAGATAGATAGATAGATAGATAGATAGATAGATAGATAGATATGTGTGTGTATGTATGCATATATTGGAGACCTTTGTACGTCTCATAGCATCCTGGATCAGTATGTGAATGTTTCTTTCCAAAACGCCAAGACACAGATCAGGGCATTTCTTTTTGTTTTGCTTTTCAGTGAAAGGCCAACAGTTACTCATATATGCAAGGTTATCTAGCAGTTGGAGAACGAAATCCATACCCTGGATGTAATTGTTAACAATCCTTAAAATAAATGGGAGATAACTTTAAGAAATTAAGAATTAATTTCACAAAATTATATTACGATAATTTCCCGTTCGTAGCAGGGAAACTGAGATACTTATCAAGCCTGTTGCACTACAGAATCTGACCTGAAACCCCTTCTTAATTGCAAACAAACCTCTTAATTGAATCCCACGCGCTGATTGTTAGCGACTTTTAAGAAAAATAAGAATTATTTGACAAAATTAAATCAGACACTCTGTGGGGAATCTAAGGACAGTTATCGAATGTCGCATAATAAATTCGAACCCACAACACTCCTAGTTGCAAATTGAAACGCTTAAGCAAAATTCTAACAGTAATTTGTTAACAACTCTCAAAGATGAAATAAATGATTGTTTAGACAAATTGAAAAGCTCACCAACTGACGTGTCTATGTGGTAAGAAGTTTGTTTTCCAACCACATAGTGCTGTGTTCAATACCACCGTGTGGTCCCTTTGAGCAAGTATCTTCTACTATAGCCCCGGGCAGACCAAACGAAAACTGATACAAGACTGTCCTGTATACGTATGAGAGTGTGTATGTGTGTGTTTGTCGTCCACAGTCGCTTGTAAATCAGTATTGGTTTGTTTACGTCACCGTAACTTAGATGTTCTGCATGTGACACCGATAAAATAAGTAAAAGGCTTGACAAAAACTCTTTCAAGGCGGTGCACCAACGTATCCGCAGTCCAATGACTGGAACAAGAAAAAAGACAAAACATAATTAATTTCTCAAAATCAATTTACGTACTTAATGAGGAATCTGAGGATCCGTACCAAATCTGTCGCTCAATGGAATTAAGCCCGAAACGCCCTGAGTTGCGAAACGAACTTCTTAATCATTAAACCACACAAACATACGTGGGCCTGTTGTTTGGGAGAGTTACTCTCCATTGGCTTAACCCGGCTATATCCGCCGTTATCTTCTATTTACTGATATTTACGTTATCAACATGGGAGAGATGAAAGGCAAAATTCAACGTCTACGGGATTTCAACACGTAACCGACCGATAGGAACCCAACTAAATTTTATCAGCACTTTAACTATCTTGGCCATCTCTAACAGCCTTTTGAACTCACTCATATCAGTGATGGTTATTTTAAAAGCATATATATATATACATATATATATATATATATATATATATATATATATATATATATATATTACATACATACATACACACACACATACACAAGTAAGTATACGCATAGACATGCATACATTTACATATACATATATGTATACATATGTATATGTATGTATATACATGTATATATATGTATGTATACATATATATATACATGTATATATATGTATGCATGTATATATATACATATATATATATATGTATATATGTGTGTGTGTGTATATATATATGTGTGTGTATATGTGTATATATGTAAGTATTTATGTATGTATGCATATACATAGATATATATGTAAATACATACATGCGTGATGTACATGCGCATGGACATATATAAAACTGTATACATTAACTTACATCTATACGTGTATATATGATATACTTACATACGTATACGTAGTTTCATATATAAATATATTTACATATGTGTGTGCGCGTGCGCGTATAGGTACTATGTATGTCTACTCGCGAACACACACATATACATCATATACATACAACATGCATGCATATATGCATATATATATATATACACACACACACACACATAGTTACATATATAAATATATATAAATACATACGTATATATATATTTATATTTAGTTGAGTTAGCGGTCAAAATAACCATCTAAGGGATAGAAGTATTTATTACACTACTCCTATATTACCTATATATAACCATGGGCATACATATGCAAGCATATTATGCTCATGAATTATAGGTAAAGACTATGATAAACATGGGTTTATCAAGAATCAAAATTTAAAGAAAATGGGGAAGT
This sequence comes from Octopus bimaculoides, assembly GCF_046866305.1. NCBI lineage: Eukaryota > Metazoa > Mollusca > Cephalopoda > Octopoda > Octopodidae > Octopus > Octopus bimaculoides. Next base: position 73,707,658 of record NC_142936.1, on the reverse strand, counting down.
ACTGATGAATAGCAATTGACTTACATCAATTATTATTTCTTAATTCAATACAAATAGACTGTATCCCATCTAACAGCTGTTTCTGCTTCCAATGAGGCACACAAGCAAAATGGCATGATCACAACCATATTCAACTTTTCCCTTTTTCTTCTCTATGCTCTTCTTCTTTATTTATTCTTCACTCTGATGAAGCTCCTTGTTTCAGATCGGTTTTATCACCAAATATGATTAATATTTTTTACATATTTTTGCATATCAATGGCAATACACATTGGAAGCAGAAACAGCTGTTAGATGGGATGCAGTCTATTTGCATTGAATTAATATATAATAATTGATGTAAGTCAATTGTTGTTTACCAATACTTCTCCATTTTCTGATTTCTTTATATATATATATATATATATATATATATACAAAGAAAGCAGAAAATATATATATATATATATATATATATATATATATATGAATAAATACATATATACATACATACAGTTTTATGTATAAATATATAAAAATACATACGTATATATATATATATTTATATATATATATGCATAAATACATATATACATACATACATACAGTTTTATGTATGAATATATAAAAATACATACGTGTATATATATATATATATATATATATATATATATATATATATATATATATATGCATAGATATATACACACACACGTGTGTGTGTTTATGTATATGTGCAAGGGAATACGTATCATGCCTCAGAAGAGAGATTCGTCTACGGCATGAAGGCAAGACAAGAACTATAAAGTTGATACTAGAAAATGGCTTAATCTAATCACAACCTGCATCACCACCACCTTTCAATGGTGGCTAATAATAATAATATAAGAGTAAGACGTACAACAGATGGCAAAGAGGACACAGTCACTTTGAATTTGCATAAGACAAGCAATTTAAATTCTCTGATTTAGACCCTAATACCTGGTGATCGATCAAATTCCACATATAATCACCTGAGCTATTTTGATCTTTCGTTCTCTTTCTTACTCTCGTTCTCCTTCTTTCTTTCTCTCTCTCCCTATCTCTCTCTCTCTTTCTAGGTCTCACTTTTCAACCTTTCTCTCTTAGCTAAGCATTATGCCCATTCTTTGTCTACAATCGAACGGTCGTTAGTACGAAACTTCAGCTAAAAACAACGACAGACGAAACATGTTATTGATTTCTTTATGTTAGTTTTACGTGCCTATTTCTGCTAGCTTTATATACGTTGTTGATTGATGTCAACTACGTAATAATCTGCAGTATATTATTATCATTATTATTATTATTATTATTATTATTATTATTATTATTATTATTATTATTATTATTATTATTATTATTATTATTATTATTATTATTATTATTATTATCATTCATTTATAGCTAGAATGTAGTGGAAATAACTACTTCGAATAATTTACTTAGCTACTATTATACTAATCTTATATTTTGACAGTATTTACATTAAGATATCTAGCGGAGCAGTCTGTATTGTCTTTAATGAGAGCCTTTCACCGTTTTAAAATGATATTATGGTCGGCTTAAGAGAAGCACAGGTTTTAAAAGCAATAACATAGACGTTACACGTATCAAAAATTGAATTAAAATCTTATCATTTCACAAATTTCAAGTGTTTAAAACGGCTTTTGCTTTAACTTCGACTTCTCTAGAGCATTGCTTCTGAAACGATGCAACGTCAGAAATACACAAGTGCGTTGTAGAATTTTAAGAATATATGATTAAAAGCCTTAGATGATTTATATTAAATTAGCTTACGTGCTTCAGAATTTAATGCGCACGATTTTGTTATGCACAAATATGATTAATGAAACTGGATATGCAGTAGTTTTATATATTTTTCATAGAGCTTTTTTACAATAAACATTTTTTTAAAATAAGCATGCGATGTGCGCCAGAAATTTATTATTATTATTATTATCATTTGATTTCAATTGTTCCACGAAATGCAAAACATTGAAAAGCACTACTCTAGTATTAAGGATACGGAAGATATATGCTCCCTGGAAAAGACGCAAGTAACCGTACCCAGAATTTTTAGCCCCTATTTCCGACCGTTACGTAAACTAAGGCATATACTAGCTATGAATGAGCCTCGATGGCAACCACGTGATCGTCAAGAAATGGTAGCCACCTCTGTCGCTGATCATTCCCTACCGTTTTAATTAAAGGATGAATAATAATAATAATAATAATAATAATAATAATAATAATAATGATGATGATGATAAAGGATAATACAATAATATTAATGAACAATGTAGTCCCTGATATATATAAAAAGATGGGATGGCGACTAGAGCTACTTTGATCATGGATAATTTTGTTCCCAGAGATTATACGATCATTTAACAGCGAGAGATTTGCGTGTACTATAACAATATATGGCCAAATTTCTTCAAAGTTTATTTGGGAAATCATTGGCCAACATCCAAAAGTGATTAAAAAAGACTAAGTGAGTCCCTAAAGAGAGATACTTCCGTTCTCTGTTGCTCCCAGGGCTATAAAATTATTCAGTATCTTCCTATGTTTGTTATGCAACTTAAACATGAAAACATTCCCACGAGTCCTACCGTCTGAACGAATAGTTTTACTGATTACCTGTATTTCTGCTATGTACATGTAAACTATTCTTATGTATTATTTCCTGGTTTAATAATAAAGACTATTAAATATGTTATCACTTAACCATTTTTGCGAAAAGTGCTATAACAAAAACAAGGTTAAAATCATAAAGAAGTATGTCATATTCTATACATATAGGTTTATATGTCTAAACCCCCAAAAACATATGGTCAAAGGCGTACCAGGAACGACCATTTCATTTTTTCTAGTCTTCATTAGCCATGGTGTAATTTCATTTCTTTAAGAGAGCAGGGAAAAGCTTGAGAGGGATTCGAGTGCAATTTCTCACAATCTTGCGTCCATGTTGGTTCCTTCTTTGGCCGATATTCGAGAGCTATCTACGCTCTTCTCAAATAAGTAGCAGTTTAAGAGAAGTGTGCTTACATCCATCAAGATTCGAAACACCGGTTCTAGTCATAATCTCGGCGGCTTGACAAACATCTGTTTATCTCCTTTTTCAATAGCACCAATGAAAAGTTCATGTCTATTTTGAGTGTGTGTATATATATATATATATATATATATATATATATATATATATATATATATATATATACATACACATATATATATATATGTATGTATGTACGTATGTATAGATGTATATATATATATATATACGCGCGCGCGCACTCATCTATACATATATCTACATATACATACACACACAAATGTGTGTGTGTGTATGTATTTTTGTATGTATATATACGATATATGATAGGTGCATATGTATGGAGGCATAGAGGTTGGAAGACAGGAAAAGGGAAAATATAATTTGTAGTAGTATACATGAGTGTGTATATACGTGTCTATATATATATATATATATATATATATATATATATATATATATATACATATAGAAACATATATATATACACGCACACGCATATATATATATATATGTATGTATGTATGTATGTATGTATGTATTTATGTATGTATGTATATTTACTATTTAGTTCACACTGGGAGAGCGATACTTTCTTTTGAGCAAAGGGACAAAACATATCACCTCCTCTGTGCCTGTCACGATCAGAAGATAACTTCTGGTCTGTTCAGAGTAATTTCTAAAAACAGGTGTACAACATATTTCTCTATAAATTATTATCATTATTATTATTATTATTATTATTATTATTATTATTATTATTATTATTATTATTATTATTATTATCATTATTATTATTATTATTATTATTATTATTATTATTATTATTATTATTATTATTATTATTATTATTATATTCACTGATTCTGCCGTGTAGTGTGCGTCGTTGTTGATGCGTTTGTGACAAAAATCAATTGGTACACGAAAGAAAAAAAATAGAGTTGATGTCCCGCTGATTATGGGGAGAGGAAGGCTGGGTGTGGGCGCGCGAAATAGCATCGATAGCATTGTCTTGTGCAGGAGTTTATTAGGACATGAACTTGTAAATTTGGCAGCCATCTTTTTCTTATATGTATGTATATATATATATATATATATATATATATATATAACATCTCTTTTAGCTCACGACAAAGCAAAGATGAACAGTCCCCTTTTCTTATCGACAATCAGATTCATCAAAATTGGAGGTGTCGTTGTCAAATGTAGTCACTTGCAATATCCTTTTCCACTCTCTCTCTCTCTCTCTCTCTCTCTCTCTCTCTCTCTCTCTCTCTCTCTCTCTCTCTCTCTCTCTCTCACACACACACACGCGCACACATTCTCTCTCCTCCTCTCCCTCCTCTCTCTCCCTGTGTTTCTCTCACTCTCTCATTCCTTCTTTCTCCCCCACTATCCTATGTGTGTATAAGTTTTATATACCTATGAATATATATATGTGCGTATATATATATATATATATATATATATATATATATATATATATATATATATATATATATTTATATATATATATATATATATATACACACGCACGCACACACACACAAATATATATGTATATATGCATTTATATAAATGTCTATCTCGTTCTTTCTCCTTGTACACATATATGAGTGTATATGTATATATATATATGTGTGTGTATACATGCATATACATACATTCATACATACATACATACATGCATACATACATACATACATACATGCATACATACATACATACATACATGCATACATGCATGCATACATACATACATGCATACATACATACATGCATACATACATAAAGTTCATACATTTTGTTTATTTGAGGAATTTGCGCCTTTTTACGACACATAGATATTCCATACGCGCCCACACACAAGCACCGACGTATACACACACGCACATACACACACGCACGAGCACACACACATACACCAAGAAAAATGGAAAGGAGTATGGACACATACATATATGTACGTACATATTAGATATGTTTTGTGCGCGCGCGTTTGTGTGTCAATATTTCTCGTTTTCTTAACACAGGGCAGTTATATTTTCTATTGGTTTATTTAAATTCTATTATATTTACGTATTTACAATCTTTTCATATTCCATTGACTCGTAGGAAAACCCTTTCATATATACATACACCCACACAAATATACATACATACACACATATTAAACAAAAAGAAAATATTTGCATTTTTATCAAAATATACCACTGGTTTCAATCATTCTCATACGACAATTTAGTCTTTCAGTAAGAGAAAGGGGGAAATAAATTGAATTAAATTAAATTAAATTAATCTTTCATTATATCAATTCTGTTCAATTTTTTTTGCAAAATTTACATGGTGCTGGAAGCTGGTTTTCGGATAGCTGCTGGGTTGTATATGTATGTATGTATGTATATATATATATATATATATACAAGTGAGTGAACAAACGAAGTAGGGCACTCAACACATTTATTGCGAGTTACATGTATGGATCAAAGCAGTTTGATTCAAAATCGTTAGTACTCCGAGTTTTAAGTCTGATGCTAATCTTCACCCATTGGGAATTTGAATTGAAACTGTTTTGATCCTGTGTGGTAAGGAGCTTGTTTCCCAACTACATGATTCCGGGTTCAGTCTCAGTGTGTGGCACCTTGGGCGAATGTCTTCTACTATAGCCTCGGGCCGACCAAAGCTTGTGAGTGGATTTGATATACGGAAACTGAAAGAAGCCCATCGTATATGTGTGCGTGTATTATGTATTTCTGTGTTTGTGTTTGTCCCCCCACCATCGCTTGACAACCGATGTTGGTGTGTTTACGTCCCCGTAACTTAGCGGTTCGGCAAAAGAGATCAATAGATTAAGTACTAAGCTTACAAAAATTAAGTCCTGAGGTCGATTTGTTCGACTAAAGGCGGTGCTCCAGCATGGCCGCAGTCAAATGACTGAAAAAAGTAAAAGAATAAAAGAAAGAAAAGATTATATACATGCACACACACACACACACATATATGTATATATTTCCTTTTACACTCCTACAAACAAGTAGGCGAATTCATGTAACAGTAGTAACAGCATCACCAGCATCACCACCAACAGCAACAATAACAGTAGCAATAGCAACACCACTCCCACCAACAACAACAACGACATTGACAACGTTTATCTGTATTAGATTTACATATCATTCCATGGTGTTGATGGTTGCTATGTACATGATGGCATATGTATATAATTTGTAGCAATAATTTGTCTCTGAATAAGAAACGGAAATTGCAGAATTGAAAAATGCTTTTTATTTAGAGGCAAAGGCCAGTAATCCTGAGAGGAAAGGTTCAATCCACACCATCGATACTTAGTATTTACACTGGAACATTATCGACCCCGGAGGAATAAAAAGCAAAGTTGGCCTCGGCAGAATTTCAACCCAGAATATAAAAAGCCGTGATAAATACTCGAAGGTATTTCTTCGGACGTTCAATTCTGAGAAGAAGATGGCGAGCTAGCAGAATCGTTAGAACACGGGACAAAATACTTAGATGCATTTTTTCTAGCTTTACTTTTTTAGTTTAAGTGGTTCTAAGGTGGACTTTGCCTTTCGTTCTTTCGAGGTCGATAAATTAAGTACCAGTTGAGCATGGAGGTCACTGGAATCGACGTAGTCCCACCCTTATAACTGCCGGTCTTGTGCCAAAACTGGAAGCAGTTATCCAATCTGAGAAAGCCGAAAGACAAAAATTGAGCGTTGTAAGATTTGAAATTAGAATCTAAAGGACCGTAACTAAATTCCACATGATACCTTTTGCCGCCGCTCTAACGACTCTACCAACTCACCGCCACCACCACCTCCTCCTCATCGCTCACAAAAATTCCAGCTTTGATTAAAATAGTTGCTAACGACTAACACCGACTCAGCCAACCAATCAGAATACACTGCAACATTCCTTTTAGCCGCCATTTTGTTCATTATCTTTAAAATATTAATTATTTTTTATTTATACTTTGAGAGCTTTTATCTCTTTGCGAATTAAATTGTAGTGGCATAACTTAAGAACTAACTTCTAATAGCACAGATCTGAAGCATACACAACCCTGGTTGTCTACTTTTTTTCATATCTCATGTATCTAGTAGCCACACCTTGTTATAAGCTAGTCGCAAGTTGCGTGCCATGTTTAGTTGTTAGCTTGCGAATTCTTTTGTTGCTTCTTTTCTTTCTTTTACTTGTTCCACTCAGTGGCCATACTGGACGTCCCCCACCCTCCACCCTTGTGGAGCTAGTCGAACAGATCTGCACCACTACATAATTTTTAAGTTTGGTACTTATTCTATCGGGTTCTTTTAGTCGCAAGTGAAAACAGCAACACCGGTTATCAAGCTGTGAAGAGACAAGCAGAAACACAGACACGCAAACATGTGTGTGTGTGTGTGTGTGTGTGTGTGTGTGTGTGTGTGTGTGTGTGTGTGTGTGTGTGTGTGTGTGCGTGTATACATACAAGGCGCAGGAGTGGCTGTGTGGTAAGTAGCTTGCTTACCAGCCTCATGGTTCCGGGTTCAGTCCCACTGCGTGGCACCTTGGGCAAGTGTCTTCTACTATAGCCTCGGGCCGACCAAAGCCTTGTGAGTGGATTTGGTAGACGGAAACTGAAAGAAGCCCGTCGTATATATGTATATGTGTATACATATGTGTGTTTGTATGTCTGTATTTGTCCCCCCCCCCCACAACATCGCTTGACAACCGATGTTGGTGTGTTTAGGTCCCCGTAACTCAGCGGTTCGCCAAAAGGGACCGATAGAATAAGTACAAGGCTTACAAAGAATAAGTCCTAGGGTCGATTTGCTCGACTAAAGGTGGTGCTCCAGCATGGCCACAGTTAAATGACTGAAACAAGTAAAAGAATATACATGTATGTATATATGTATGCATATATGTAATGGCGACGAGCTTCCATACAGTTTTCACACAAGGCATTAAATATCTGATGCTGTAGTAGAAGACGCTAAGTGCCACGCAGTGGTATTGAACGAGAAATCACGTGTGCCTACACATGCACACATACACACATACATACACACACACACACACACACACACACACACACACACACACACACACACACACACACACACACACACACACATATATATATCGAGAGAGAGAGAGAGAGAGAATCAGGCTTCCAAACAGTTTCCGTCCATCAGATTTCGTTCACAAGGTATTGGTCAACTCAAAGCTTATGGCAGAAGACATCAAAAGTGCCTGCCATGCAACGAGAAATGCGTACAGAATTACGTAGTTACGAGATACACTTCAGCCTCTTAACCAACACATCCACCCACAACAAAAACCGACATAGCACGGTATAGTCACGTGATATTCAACGGATCAAAGGCCAATTTCTGAAACATCACTGAACAGCCTAGGTTTCTGCTAAGATTCGTTTTTATAAAGTGCATATATCTCTTTGGCATTTTAGGAATCGATTTCGTTATCCTCGTAATGTAAACGGTGTGGCTTTCTTTAAAAGCTTATTTAGCATTAAATACAACAAATGCCTTGTCCATTACAAACAGATGCGTATATACATCTACTCGAAAATAGCGTTCGCTTCTAAATGCTTACAGCTATCCCCACTTCTCTCCCGTTCTCGCTGTCTTTTTCTCTTTTCTCCCTTTTCTTCCGTAAATTTTTCCAATAAAAAGAAAATAAAACATCTGTGTTTATTCTAAGAGGCTTGACTGCAGTCAAATGAAGATCTGACAGTTGGTGAGCGAGAACAGGCTTCGTAGTCAGGACTGTGGCTCAAGCTGATACTAAAACCTAATCTTCAGTCACTGGACTGTGTGCATAATAATAGATATCTTGCTTTCGTCAAATCTAGTAGTTATATCAATAATAATAATAATCCTTTCTATTATAAGCACAAAGAGAGGGAAGGGGATAATCGATTACATCGACTCTAGTTCTCTAACTGGTACTTATTTCATCGTGGAGGCGTAATGGCCCAGTGGTTAAGGCAGCGGACTCGCGGTCATAGGATCGCGGTTTAGATTCCCAAAACTCCACGAGGCTCCGGCAGGGGATGGTGGCGAACCCTGCTGTACTCTTTCACCACAACTTTCTCTCACTCTTTATTTCAAAGGGCCAGCCTTGTCACACTGTGTCACGCTGAATATCCCCGAGAACTATATTAAGGTTACACGTGTCTGTGGAGTGTTCAGCCACTTGCACGTTAATTTCACGAGCAGGCTGTTCCGTTGATCGGATCAACTGGAACCCTCGACGTCATAAGCGACGGAGTGCCAACAACAATAACTTATTTCATCAAGAAGGAAAGCAATGTCGACCTCGGTGGGATTTGAACTCAGAACGTAAATACGGAAAAATACTGCTAAGCAATCCAGCTCGCCACCTAACTAATAATCGTTTCTACTGGAAGCACAAGGCCTCAAATTTGGGGGAAGAGATTGAGTCGATTGCATCGACCTCAGTGCGTAACTGGTTATTTAATCGACCCTGAGAGGGTGAAAGGCAAAGTCAAAGCGTAGCGGCAGACGAAATACCGCTAAGCATTTCGCCCGGCGTGCTAACGATTCTGCCAGCTCGCAGCCTAACTAATAATGGTTTCGGATTTAGACCGAAAGCCAGCAATTTTGACGGAAGCCTTTTAGCCGACACCTTCGATTCATGTATTTCACTGGTACTGTATTTTATTGGCACCTGGAGGGGTAGATACAATACAAGACGGGATTCGAACTCACGACATAAAGAGACGGAACAAATGATACAAAGCAATTCATCCAACTCTTAAACAATTCTGCCAATCCACTGCGCCCCCCCTCCAACACGCACTCACACACACACACACACACACACATACACGCACACATATACACATACATGTGTATAAATGCGTTATACATACATTCATACATACACTGGTACATACATACAAACACACACACGTACGTACGTACGTACGTACGTACATACGTACATACATACATACATACATACATAGCAAGTTATGTAAGACAAAACGGGAAAAAGAAACACACTTAGCTGATTCCATTAAAAAGTAAGAAACGAATTAAATTAAATTTTTCAAGAGAGTTTATTTTAAGAATTTTAGAAATGGCCTTGAGAGCGTGAGTAGAGGTGTACAGTATCTAAACAAACATACATTCATAAATATCCACGACCCATATGTAAAATGCGTGTATATGTCTATGAGTATATATACACAATTATGTGTGTATACATGTACATGCATATACATACGTTAGACTTATTATATATACATACATGTACATGCATATACATACATTAGACTTATTTCAAGACATTATGATGACATATTGGTGAATAAGGAGCGTAAAAATGTAAGTAGAATGTTATATGTATGAACTAAATGTATTTCGCAATTCAATGGCGGCAAATATTAGTTTAAGATCATACGGTAAAAATTCGGAAATTAGACATACTGTAACATCGATAATTAATGAGTATATTATTTTGGTGTATACATGTGCGTGTGTTTGTGTGTGTGTGTGTGTGTGTGTGTGTGTGTGTGTGTGTATGTGTGTGTGTGTGTGTGTGTGTGTGTGTGTGTGTGTGCGTGCGTGTGAATCTGCGTTGGTGCCATATGTAACGAAAGATATACATGAAGTATATGCTCTATACAAACATACATACATATATACATATATATACATATATATATATATATATATATATATATATATATATATATATATATGTACATACACATACTTACATACATACATACATACACACACATTTATATATGCACACACACAAACACACACACACACACACACACACATATCGGAATTTTCTTAACGGTCATTTGTAACGTAAATATAAAGTAAATCATGCGACATATTATATTAATTCTAATTCATAAATAACTTGCATCAAAGTTCTCAGAACTTAAAATTCCATTGTGAAAGCAAGGAAGAAAAAGAGAGAGAGAGAAAGAGAGAGAGAGAGAGAGAGAGAGAGAGAGAGAGAGAGAGTGAGAGAGAGAGAGAGCGACGGATGTAAAAAAAATAAAGAAAAAAAGAAAGAAAGAGAGTGAGAAGTGAGGAAGAAAGGAAAAGAAAAACAAACACGAAAGGAAATGGCAGAAAAGAGACATGATTCTTGTTAAAGATACGAATTTCCGCTTACTGGAAAGTTTTTATCACATTCGTTTAAGATATTAATCTTTGAAATGAGACCTTGCTGTTTGTTTTCTTTCAAAGTGTTGTACGAAAATAATGCTGTTGTAGCTTTTTCAGTTTAGCAAAATATTTCCATGATATTTTATTTCAGCTTTTATTCAGTTTTGATGCTATCTACAAAAAAATGATGCTATCTAAAGATTAGCGTTTTATAAAGCTGTCACCAGAGGGCGCCACTGTAAGCAATTATTCTGGACCACGATTAAATTTACGGAAATCCGACCAATATGGTGTAATGGAGAAGGATAAAAGACAAGAGAAGACCTATAAAGCAATAACTAACCATTTTTTATGTAACTTTTTTTTTTTTCGCTTTCGAAATCCCTCCATTTTTAAGAACTATTGTTGTAGTTATAGTTATAGGCACTGTGATTTGTTATTCCTGTTGGTGTTTCTATTGTTATTGTTGTTGTCTGTAACGAACGTTATTTGTTTGTTATTTTAATTACTCTGGAAAAAATTGTGAAAATTGCTGGCTTTGAATTCTTTTATTTATCTATTTATTTGGTTTACAATTCTCTTAATATCAACAATGTTATAAAAAAAACAGTGTAACGACTGAAAAATACTTCTCGTGCATACATGGAAAAATTTTGTCTTCAGTGCTGGGCTATATACTTCTAAATTTCTTTCAATGCTACGTTGCATAAGAAATTGTATAACTTAATGCTTGAAACAAACTATAGAGACAAACACACTCACTCACGTATGCAGCAGTAGATACTTGCACGAGTCAAGCAAAAGGTCTCTCACATCAAATTATTATCGGTATTTATTTTAATGTCCTAAGAAATAACCTCATCAACACCATTTTACCTCTTTCCAACTCCATCCGTTCGCCCTCAGCCTCTCTTCTTCTAAATGTACCTTTGCATTCTGAGTTCAAATTCTGCCGAGGTCGACTTTGCTTTTCATCCTTTCGGAGTCGATAAAATAAGCACCAGTTGAGCACTAGGGTTGATGTAATCAATTTACCCCTTTCCCCAAAATTTCTGGCCTTGTGCGAAAATTTGAAACCAATATACACATAAGGAAACTCACTTTAAATCATAGCTACTTAAGATAAAATTTACTTAACCTCCCCCAGTAGATTTTAAAACCAAGCTGATATCGGAGGGATTTGAAGTCAGAGCGCGAAGGAGGTGGAGACACAGCTCAAAGCAATTCTCTCTGAATTAAGATTAAAATTATAACTATAAACGAACTGAGTACTTTAATGTTTTGATACCGACTCAAAATGAATTTTAAGATTATTTCTCCCTTATTTTTCTAATATCTTTAGTTTCACTATAAACGTAAATGACCGTTTTTATAATAATAATAATGATAATGATAATAATAATAATAATAATAATAATAATAATAATAATAATAATAATAATAAAAGCAAAGTTGACCTCGGCGGTATTTGAACTCAGAACGTAAAAGGGCCAGAACAAATACTGTAAAAGCATTTTTCCAGACACTCTAACGATTTTGCCAACTCGTCGCCTTAATAAGCTGGAGTCCCCTAATTTTGTTGTGTTGAGCTGTTTACTAACCCTTCATTATCTTAATCGTTCTAACGTGCAGTGAAGCATCAGGGAGGCATAAGATAAAACAAAACAGATTGCATTTTTATGAAGGATGAGTACGAAAAAAAGATATGACAGCTGGAGCTGTGCTTTTTACATCTCTGTGTGTGTGTGTGTGTGTGTGTGTGTGTGTGTGTGTGTGTGTGTGTGTGTGTGTGTGTGTGTGTGTGTGTGTTTGCGGGCGTGTGTGTTACACAACCTCCGCACCAAGTAAGTACGGCTATGGAAAGACGATACCTTCCAAACCTTAAATAGCTACTTGTAGGCAAACCTTAGATAATGCAGTAGGGTCTTATTGGATTTCATCAGTAAATAGTTAAATGTGCGTGCCCCGGATGAAAGATATACAAACACGTATCCATCCATACATATATGCATCCAACCAGACATACATACATACATACATACATACATACATACATACATACATACATATATATGTATTCATGTACACATACACACCTACTGATAATTATCTTTGTACGTTTGAGCTTAATGTGGGCGCGTGTCTGTATTTTTATGTTCAAACCTGCTGCGTATACGCGTATGTTTATATACCTGCTGGTGTATAACTGCGTACATGCTTCTGTTGATAAGGGTTGGGATTTATACCTGCGAATGAGTGCATGTTGAGATAAATGTATATAAGTGTTATATAAGAGTACACACAGGCAGTTTCTGAGCAGTTACTTATATGTATGTGTGTGTATGTGTTTGTATGGTTATGCCTGGAAATATATATATATATATTTATATACAAACATATACTACATAAATATTTATACTATTAAAGAGAATATATCAGATCTATATATGTGCGTGTGTGTATGTGTGTATGCGTGTGTGTGTGTGTGTGTGTGTGTGTGTGTGTGTGTGTGTGTGTGTGTGGTGATACAGAGAAGATAAGTAGAACTCAAGACAAGTGTGTGTGTATGTGTGTATTTATGCAAGCATGTGGCTTAGTGTTTAGGGTAATCGGCTAACTATCATAAGGTCGTGAGTTCGATTCCCGGCGGCGCGTTGTGTTCTTGAGCAAAACACTTTATTTCACGTTGCTCCAGTTCACTCAGCTGGCAAAGTGCCACGCTGAAGTACGTCAACTACGTTAAGGGTACGCATGTCTGTGGAGTGCTCAGCCACTTGCACGTTAATTTTACGACCAAACTGCTCCGTTTATCGGATCAACTGGAACGCTCATTATCGTAACCGACGGGGTGCCATTGGGGCATATATATACACACGCACACACACACACACATATATATATATATACACACACACACACACACACACACACACACACGCACACGTGTGTGTGTGTGTGTGTGTTTGTGTACTGTGTTTGTCCCCCAACATCGGTTGACAACTGATGTTGTTGTGTGTACGTTCCCGTAACTTATCGGTTCGGCAAAAGACAGCGATAGTATAAGTACTAGGCTTACAAAGAATAATCCCTGGGGTCGATTCGTTCGACTAAAGGTGCTGCACCGGCATGCCCGCAGTCAAATGACTGAAACCAGTAAAAGAAAGAATATATCTGATGATAAAAGTTTGTATTATATCTCATTAGAAATTTCGTATTTTGTATCTGAGATTATTCAAAATAAGTTGATTAACGTTCATTCATTGATTGATAACGTTCGTCAGAAACCTTTATTATGAAAATTAGGTTAACAGATTTCACTTAATGAAGTGATATTATACTATGACAATAACTTACTGTAAGATTTATCTCTCCTTGTAGAATGATTGATTGAATGCATGCTTTCTACTGATAACTCTATGTAGAATTGAAACCAGCTACACAATCCCTGTTTTTCAAGCCACCAAAATATACATAAATAATAGAAATTTGCCTTTTCACAGTAGAAGAAATGCGAAACCTACTGGTTATGGTTAGCGACTCTCGAAAAAAAAAAAAGGGGGAGACAACTTTAAGGAATTCAGAATGAATTTCACAGAAAATACAGTTTGTTTCGGTCTTGTAAGTTTTTATCGGTGTAGCAGTTGTCTAAAATCTCTTTTGAGCAGTGGACAGAAAATTTTACAAATAGAAAAAGTGTTATGGAGCTATTATGCAAGTATAACTTGCATGACTATAACGTGTGAGATAAGACAAATACCTCAAGTGAACTAGTGAACTATTAGAATGAATTTAGATAAGTCAGGTAGATGTTGATGTATAAACGACGTAAGCAAAAAAAGAATGCTAATGAATTGAAAATTGCTCTGTCGTTGAACAGGGAAAGCGCACTCCCCAACCATTAAAAAATGAGAAATCATTTCTAAAAATGAAGAATTCATTTCATCAAACGATACTCGATTTTCGTACTTAGAGAAGGATATTCTGATCACTATTAGCAAGTAAGGTGTTAGCTAACGACATGTTTTCGTTTTATAATTTTTATGTATTTCCAAACAAACTTCTTAGCCAGCCATTCACTGATGTCTGCATCTACGTACACACACACACACACACACACACACACACACACACACACACACACACACACACACACACACACACACACACACACACACGCACACACACACACACACACTCGCACACACAAACTAATTACTATATGCACAATGGGTATCATGTTTAAAGTGTTGTGTAAATGAAAGTAAAGAACAAGCAGTTTGATAATTCCAGTGGCTTAGATATGTGAAATCACATAGATACGAGACACAGCTATCTAATGTGAATGGATTTCGGCATTTACTTAAGCATATGTATGGACAGGAAGGCAGTCTGAAAATACGCGCATACTGTATCTCCATTAGATCTCTGAAGACATAAAAATCTGTTAAGTGGCGCCTTACAGGACTTTCTCGTTCTCCTCCTCTCTCATTCTTCGTCTATCTGTTATATACATACATACATGCACACACACATACACACACACGTATGTATATTTTTACATGGAGAAGATTGACAGTTACTTTGAAGTTTCGTCTTACCAGCCGTCATCAGAGAGGTATGCGAAACCTTCGAAGTCAAATTTTACTTGTGAAAGACTTAACTAAAAAGTAGTGAGTGGTCTTTCAGCTTCATGTTAAATGGGTTCAATGTATAATTTGACATAAACAATAATATATTTATATATGTATGTATGTATGTATGTATGTATGTATGTATGTATGTATGTATAGGCATTATATATATATATATATATATATATATATATATATATATATATATATATATATATATATATATATATATATATGTATGTATGTATATCTACAATCATATAAATACACACACACACACACACACACATATATATATATATATATATATAGGGGAAAACATTAGTTTAGAATAGATCAGCACTGAAATCAACGAATCACCGCATCTTTGAAACAGCTGTAAAGGTAGTTTCTGCGTTTTATATGGATGTTTATGTAACATCTCATATAAATAAATCATTCCCATCTATAATCGTTGGCCCCCTGGGTGTCCACAAAGTCTGGGTACATGGGGATTAACATATACTTTAAGAAATTATTATTTCTTATATTTAATTGTTTATTTTATGATTTTATTTACTCCATGTACCCACATGGGGATTAACACATACTTTAAGAAATTATTATTTCTTATATTTAATTGTTTATGTTATGATTTTATTTACTCCATGTACCCAGATTTTGTGGACACCCTGTATATATATATGAGCGTATAAGTGAAATTGCCAATTACGCAGCGAACTATTTCCAATGCTCATATCGAAATTTAATTAATTGTCAATTATACAAATTATATAGAGAGCTATCCCTATGCCCATACAGTAATCTACTTAATTATGTTGCTCAGTTCTCGTTGAACCCTGCTTGCGATTCCAGTTCCAATTCTGAGGCTCCAATTTTTTAACCCTGGTAATGCCAAGTAACGTGTGAATGTAACAGTTAAATTTCTATCTAATGACACATTAAAAATGCTTTTAAAATGGAGGGGCGCATTAAAAATAAAGCGCTCATAGACATAGTACGTTCAAATAAATGTGTGGTAATCACGGCTGGAACATCATTGATCATAAGTATTTTCGACTAGAATCAATTAAACAACATCAGTGATCTCCTCGTATTCTGGTAATTATATATTGTATTTATTCAAAGAACAACGATACTTGATAATAGGATAGACGTGCTGAAATAAAGTAATCATAGATATACTAATCAAAGATATGCTATGTTGAAATAAAGTTGCGGTAGTCACAACTAGAACATTACAGATCATAGGGCTATTCGATCAGAGATAATAAAAGCTTAAACAACATCATAAATCTCCGCTATTCTGGTAATTATATATATTTATTCAAACAACAACCTTTGATAACAGCATGTCATGAACGTCACACAGTCTCCTGCTCCTTATTTTTAATCTCCTTCACTTTAAATTCTTGTTTTTGACTCCAAGAGATCTTCACAGTCAACCATCGTTGACTAAATTCTTAGAGAAAAAAAAAATAGAAGCGAGAAACTTAAGCTAAGCGGCTCACTGGAGGGAGGAAAGAAATTATATTCTAAGTACATATTCTAAGTACATATTCTAAGTACATATTTTTTATATCTTACAGAGAAAAATAACTGCAAGCGTACGTGTATTGTAGTAGATACAAAAATACTGTTAGTTTCATTAGTAAGAACTAGTAGCAGAATCCGACATGACTGGCATGTATCGTATAACATTCACCTGTAAATAGTTGAGAGCAGCAGTCATTCTTACGAGATTTCTAATCTATTTTACTCCCACTTTCCATTCTAGCTGAGAAGAGGAGATGTTGAGCCTCTGAAAGCCACTTTTACTACTTCTTTCTTTCTCTCCTCCATTCCACCTTTCTCTCCTCCATTCCACCTTTCTTTCTTTGTTTCTGTACTTACTTTTATATATTTCATGCTTTCGTTCTTTCATTTTATGGGTTCTTGTTTCATGTGCTATTTTACCGTGAGTAATCTCATAGGATAGAATTACAGAACAATTGAAAATAGCACCCCAAAAGCCAAATGTTTAACGATGAAAGGTTAGTTTGACCCTCCAAATAATTCAAATTTTCAAATAGCATTATATCCCGTATACATTTGGTTTCGTTGTGAAATTAGAACCCTTAGTTAAACCACAGATATGTGGCCGTGTACCAATGGGATGCCTATGTTTGAAGTACCCGTATATAATTGCTGTCGTTAATGATCTATTCTCGTCGTATGAATATAACCTCAATGAATATCAACAAACTAGATTATACCCGTTATATAATGGGAAAAATTTGGAAGTATACGTTTGCCACTGAGTAATATAAGAAAATATGGAATATGTACAATAATTATAATTTAACTTTTACCAAATATCTTGGCACTAATACAAAATGATGGCATAAATAGTAATTTTCTAAAGAAAATATTTATTACTTTAAAGTAAAATGAAATGAAACAAATTTCTCATTTGATTATTTTCAAGAAATATATATCATTATTTTTCAAAACTTTATCAATCTAATCGCAGTCTACTCCACCGAGAACCTATCATTGCAAAATTTTAACTTCACCCATTACTACTCTGTCATCTACTCCCTCTTTTCTCCCTCCTCAGTTTCTATGATTTTTCTCATTCACCGTGTGTGCGTATGTGTAGTGTTCATTTACTCATTGCCTGCCACCAAACTTAGCATGTGCACGTATCCTGTTCCTCCAGAGTTGCAAAGACAGCAACTGATCTGAAGTTCGTATCTAATTCTCGGTTAATATGTAATCCAGTGACATTTAGATATGTTTCTTAACATATTAGGCTTCATACGTATGGAACAACATCAATAAAATATCTTCATTGGTAATGGTTAATAATAATTCCATATGTATTGAACAATGTTGCTAAAATAATACCACCATTGATAATTTCTCATATTGGGTGAAACCAAGGGACATAATTTCACAGCTACAGGAAGTATTTGATGGAATCTGAAACCATCTATATATATGTATATGTTTTGTAGATGCAGGATTAAAATGACTGACTTTTCCTGTTGTTTACTTTTATCAGCCTCAGGATTAAAAACAAGCAAGTGTAATGGGATTTGAAGTTCGAAGAATGAAAAATGCCGTAATTAAATACTGTAAGATATTCGTTCAATCCTGCATTCTAACGATTCTGCCATCCCACTACCCTGATAGCATTTAACAATTGTTTCCAGCACAGACACGAGGCAACAAATTTAGAGGAAGACCTCAGTGCTTTATTTTACTCTATATTATCGACGGCGAAAAGATAAAAGACTGTCAGATACGACTTCGCTAGGGTTTGAATTCGGAACGTAGAACCAGAATAAATAATTCTTTCTAATTTTGATACAAGGTTAACAGTTCTGAAGGGAGGAGCAAGCCGATTATATTGACTCCAGTACTTGACTGGTACTTTATTTTATCGACCCAGGAAGGATGAAAGGCAAAGTTGACTGCGGCGGGATTTGAGCTCTGAACGTAAAGAACCAGAAGGAATGCCGCTAAGCTCTTACGATTCTGCCATCTTTACCGTCTTATGAACTGAAGCAAATAGCGTTTTCAAATTTTGACTCAAGCCCAGCAGTGTTCAATTGGTACCCCAAAAGGAATGAAAGACAATGTCAACCTCAAGGGAAATAAAACTTGTGTTAAACGAGAAGCGAAACCGTGTCGATTGATTGCCACATGAGTCTTTAGTGTGATATAAATAAATGACTTGTAACTTTGACATTGTTGATCGAAAGTCATAAAAATAACTGGAAGTATTTTAATGGTATTTGGAGTTGGTAATGAAAATTCCTTTACCATTCTACGGAGATGTGTAAATAGAAAAGGCCCCTTCCTTTCTGTCTTTCTTCCTTTCCTACTCCTTCTCTGTATACTTCTTGCTCTCTCTCCCTCTTTCGCTCTCTCTCTATCTATCTATCTACCGCTCTATTTATCTATATATCTATCTATTTCTGTCCCCTATCTCTTCTCCCTCCTCTCTCTCTTTCACTCATTCAGTTTATCCTCTTTCGCTCTCTCTTCTTATAACTAACATCTTGATTATTCCTCTATTACACTACAAAGATGTGCAAATAGGAAAGACTCCTTTCTCTCTCTCTCTCTCTCTCTCACACACACACACACACACACACACACACACACACACACACCTTACCCTTCTCTTTCGCTCTCTCCTCTTCCTTCTCCTATGTAAGTAACACATCTTGATGATCAACCCTGCACGCACTTTTCTCTTATTTCTATCCTTCACCAACATACTTGGCTCATATCCAAAACTTATAAAGATGATGAAAAAAATCTTCAGAAGAGAAAATGTAAATAAGGTGAAAGGAATTTGCAGAGGGTAGACGTTTAGTTAATTCAATAGCCAAGCTAAAATAAAAACAAACAAAACAATCGGTAAAGCGTAGATTTTTTTTTTCTTCAAGAAGAGAAGGGGAGCTGCCAACACATACATACATATGTGTGTGAGTGTATGTGTGTGTAAGGGCTGTATTATTTTAAAACATTAATATTTAAGTGTCTGCTGTTCCTTCTAACACATAAGTCCACCGTGACAAAATGGAATATTACAGGGAGAGAAACATTTTTGGGTAAGGAGAATGAGAGTGAATAATGAAAAAGTAATAATAATGATTTCAACTTTTGGCACAAGGCCAGCAATTTTGGGGAGGGATGAGTCGATTACATCGACGCCAGTGCTTAACTGGTACCTATTTTAGCAACCCCTCCCCCATAAGATGAAAGGCAGAGTCGACTTCTGGGGAATATGAACTCACAACGTAAAGACGGACATGCGAACGATTCTGCCAGCTCGCCGCCTCAATAATAATAATAATAATAATAATAATAATAATAATAATAATAATAATAAACTTTTCTACTCTAGGCACAAGGCCCGAAATTTTGGGGGAGGAGGCCAGTCGATTAGATCGACCCCAGTACGCAATCGGTACTTAGTTTATCACCCTGGAAAGGATGAAAGGCAAAGTCGACCTCGGTGGAATTTAAACTCAGAATGTAAAGACACGAAATACTGCTAAGCATTTTGCCCAGTGTGCTAAGGATTCTCCCAGCTCGCCGCCTTAATTAATAATAATAATAATAATAATAATAATAATAATAATAATAATAATAATAATAATAATAATAATAATAATAATAATAATAATAATAATAATAATAAAACTACTGAATAATAATAATAATAATAATAATAATGATGACGATAATAATAATGATAGTAATAATAATAATAATAATAATAATAATAAATGATAATAATAATAATAATTTGTAAATCTTTCTGAGGATTCGAACTCAGTACTGGAACTACTCATTAATTTCTAGTTGGTTCGGCTGTTCCATTGTCGAGTGGTTCAACTAGATGCGCGGTCATGAAAGTTGGTTGGCTGATTGGCTAAGTAACTAACTAGTTGGTTGGTTGGTTGGATGGATGTTTGGCTGGCTAGTTGCTTGGTTGGTAATTTTTTGGGTGGTATGTCTGTCGGTCGGTCGGTCGGTCGGTCGGTTGGTCGATGGCTAGCCGGCTAGCAGGCTGGCTGGTAGGCTGGCTTACTAGCCGGTTTGCTGGCGGACTAGTTGCTTACTTGCTTACCTGGTTGTTTGCTTGCTTCATTGCTTTGTTGCATGGTTTACTTGGTTGGTTGAGTGGACGGGCTAGCTTGTTATTTTGAGCGCACAACAAAAGAGTCACAATAATTTTGAACTGACGAATAGGATCCATCTATAAGTTTTATCTTGACAACAGTAACAACAATAAAGAAAATTCCGGAGCAAATTATTCTGTCTCAAGATTCTTGAAGAAGAAATTATGTACACAAAGTTTATCTTTGAAATTATCTTCCTTGTCTGCTAATCTAGCTCCATATCTTGGCACTGAAGTTCAGATACGTGGGTCTCTGAAGAAAAGTTTTTTCTTTGTCTTTTATTTATTTCAAATTGACTTGATTGCTAAATCGTCACGATTCGTTCTAAATTGTATTATATGTTCTTTCTTATGAAAGAACATATTCCTTTTACATTTTTTCTTCTGCTCTTTACGTTTTGAGTTCAAATTCCTCCGACATCTGTTTTTGCCTTTCACCTTAACGGGGTTGATAAAACAAAACGCCAGTCGAGTACCGGGAGGTCGATGAAATCACCTGACCCCTACCTCTAAACATTGCTGGCATTGAGCCAAAATTTGAAACCATTCTTGAGCTAACCACTTCGTCTTACGTTGCTTTGTGATCATTTCGACATCTGACGTGCTGTACATCGTGTACCTGTTCAGACAACGTTGATCCGATGGCTGGAGAGAGAAAATGTACAACACAAACATTTGATCACTATACACAAATCATTTGTGAAATAACTTCAAAAAGGTTTGATCAGCAAGAAATTGCAGAACCATTTTTCTCGGACTACTCTGTGATATGTGGGGGATATTTTGGCAGTAAAAATGGACTCGCTAGTGTTGTTCATAACCAAGGAAACTCTGATTGATCAGAATTATGATTGAAGTCATTCTAGGTATGACCATCTCGTTTGTTTTTTTTTTAAACATAGTGTGTTAACAAAAATGTGTTGTCTGCTTTAAAACATTAGTGTTTAATTTCAGCGAGGTTTGGCGGCCATTTCCAGAAAGTAGCTCGGCAATGTATAGGCGCCTTCATAGATATCGGTAATATGTTGAGGGTTGACTTAATCAGTCAATTGAATTCATCCACTCCCATACAAAATTTGTCACTTTCATACACACACACACACACACACACACACAGATAAATGTATATATATGCATATATATATGTATATATATATATATATATATATATATATATATATATATATATATATATATATATATATATATATATATATATATATATATACATATAATTTACTGTTCCGTTATAGGTAAGATCAAAAAAAGAAAGTTCTACATCAGTGAGAAATGAATATCATTTAACGTACACTGTATCAAAATAAGAGATACTAATAGTTTCATGCCGTATATATGTGTGTGTGTGTGTGTGTGTGTGTGTGTGTGTGTGTGTGTGTGTGTATGTATGTATGCATGTATATATGTATATCCGGCTATAAAGGATATAGCTGAAATTTGAGAGACTTCAGCGAATTGTGTCACTAAGTTTTTAAAGAAAAGACAAAAAGAGAAGCAGAACATTAAAAAAATACAACAGAAAAAGAAAGGCAGAAAGTATTTTGCCTATGAAAGAAATAACCTGTTTGATGTAATGAAATGGGATGGAATTTCGCATTGACACAGTTTTCAGAAGTTATTTCACGGTGGCGTAAGTCCTACCTTAAAGGTAAACTGGAACATGATATCCCTATATACTCTAACGCAAACAAGATGCAGATTGCAGTTTCAGTGGAACTGAAACTTTGGTATGTAAACATATATATATATATATATATATATATATATATATATGCATATATATATATACATGCACAAACACATATATATGTATGTATGTGTGAACAGTGGTGGGTGCCTGTGTGCGCGCGTTTGTGCGTATACATGTATATAATATGTATATATATATATATATATATATATATATATATATATATATATATATATATATATATGTATGTATATATATATATGTATGTATGTATGTATGTATGTATGTATTATGCATACATACGTTTAATGTTAGCTACATTATCAATACTGTTGGCAGATTGGAAGATATGAACGTTGCATGTATATATAATTTTAGATAGATTGATAAATACATACATACACACACAGTGTCATATATATATATATATATATATATATATACATGTATATAAATATATATATCTATTTCTTAATTGTTCACAGGGGGCTAAACATGGAGGGAACAAACAAGGACAGACAAAGGGATTAAGTCGATTACATTGACCCCAGTGCGTAACTGGTACTTACTTAATCGACTCCGAAAGGATGAAAAGCAAAGTCGACCTCGGCAGAATTTGAGCTCAGAACGTAACGGCAGACGAAATACCGCTAAACATTTCCCCCGGCGTGCTAACGATTCTGCCATATATATATATATATATACATATATACATATACACACACATGCACACACATGTTTACATGCGTACTTATGTACGTATAATGTTATCTCTTGTAATGCAGTTGAGAGATAAGAAGATTCTCGCCTAAATATAGCATCTTCCACATAACTATGTCAGAAAGAAAGTGAAGTAACTGTTAGATACCATAGATTATGCCGAGCAGAAAGTTCGAACTGTTAATACTGGACAATGTTTGTGATAAGAATTATGGAATTGCTTTTGGGTGAATCTAATACAGGCAGATTACTGGCCATAATGGTCTCTGATTCCATTACTGTTACATTGTAATTGAATAATCCTTTGCTTAAGACATTGTCATATTGTCATCTCTTTGATTATATGGCACAACACACCTAACTGCTAATAAATGAAAAAGCAGACTTTGAAGAAAATAGTGGTGGTAGTGGTAGGCTGCATCGGTAAGAATTGTACATTGTAGTTTAAGAGTTTCTTTCAATTCATATAACGCCATGGGGAGAAGAGGAATGTGAAGTGTTGAGATTGTGCTTTTCTCTGAGTGAGAGAGCATCATGATTTTTTACAGACATCATGCAGTTATCTCGATCGAGTTTGCTCCGAATTTACCTTACTTGATCGAGCCGTCTGCATAGCGTTCGGTAGGTCAGTAGGACATCTCATGTTCATACAGAACTGGTTGAAGAAGGCATTTTGATAGGCAGCCGACTTGTGTATATCCGTGTTAAGTGTCCATAAGTGTGTATCGGTAATGTTATTTTCTTTTAGCTCTCTGGCAATATCCTGTCAATTTCATGCGTCACTTTCTAATGACATCAACGGTTTCTAATTTAGAAAAGTTGAGAGATTAGTTGATACCATCAACTCCAGTATTTTACTGGTACTTTATTTTATCAAATATATATAAGCAACCGAGAGTTAATATTTATGCCACTTAAACATAGAGGTTTTGTTAGAACAAACTAAATACCATGAGAGACACTTTCATATTGGTTTTCAGTGCAAAGTGCACTCTTGTTTATAACGCTAGCGGAAGATAAATCCTCGCTACTTCGATCTCGAAAAGATGAAAAAAAACCTTGACCTCGGCGGATTTGAACTCAGAATGTAAAGCGCCGGAAGAAAAACGCCAGAAACTTTTGGTTTTTTCGACGCTCTAAAGATTGTGCCAGTTGGTCAGCCTGTCTAATAGCATCAGTAATAGCATGAAATTGCCCTACAATATTTGCTTGATCGGTCGGATACAAGGGGTTCTTAAGAGTGTCCAACAGCCTTACAGTTGTCAGACCACCGACATGGATGATTTGTTTTTGGTGTTTAAGGCTTGGGTAATACCAATAACACTTTTCAGAAATGGTGCAAATGTTTGCTATAAACTAAATGAACAATGTACTCCAAACATTTTTTGTTAAAGTTCTCTATCGCCTGGGTTAGTTGGCTTCGCCACGACTTAGAGGCCAATGCATAGAAGGATTTGAACTCAAAACGAAAGTACTGGAACGATTGTCACAAGGCATCCAGACAAATTTTCTTAAGAGCTGCCATTTCCCTGCACTAGATTGGTACTTTTCTTTATTGAATCAGGCAACATTCGAACAGAAAGCAAACGGGAGTCGGGGTAGGTACCGCGAAGCAAAGGGATCGAGCCGGGACAACGTAGTTGCGAAGAAAACTTCTTAACCATTTGACCACGTTGTGCCTGCACACACACACACACACATAGATACGCACGCACGCACACACGCATACACACACACACACACACATATATATACACATACACACACACAAATCTTCTCTTATAACAATAACAGGCTGATAACATTAAGAGAACATTGTGCTTTGAACCCACTAATAATAATAATAATAACGATAACAATAATAATAATAATAATAATAATAATAATAAACAGTTGATGACCATATCTTTTATTATATTAAGCTGCTTCCGCTGCCTATACAAGCATAGATTAATAGATATATTAAAATATAAATATAATTGTGTGAGTGTGTGAGTGTGTGTGTGTGTGTGTGTGTGTGTGTGTGTGTGTGTGTGTGTGTGTGCGTGTGCGTGTGGTGTGTGTGTGTGTGTGTGTGTGTGTGTGTGTGCATGTCTTAAAGTAGGGGACGGGGAGCGAGTGTTATTTAAGACTGTTGGCACCTTTATATTTGTACCGTATTCTTCAAACTAGCATTATAAAATAAAATAAAAAAACCCATTGCTTTTACCCCCATGAGGTCTGAGTATAGTTAAAGAAAGACTTGTAGGAGAATTAACAGACGGTATTGTCAGATATCTGGCGCGCTACCACCCAACATAAGGTTCTTTACCTGTGAAAAAAAGATGATCTAAGGATAAAATGGCGACAAATATGGAGCGAAACTGTTATAAAAGATAAAATGTAATTTTAAAATGCTGTAGTTATAAATAACTTAGGGTCTTCCATTTTTAGTGCTTAAGTGAGTGTAACACTTGCACTCCACCCTGCTTTGGGCATGCTGCGTCACATCAGCTTTTTAACTTACAGCATAAATGTAAGCATTCTATTAATCGTAATCTGCACACGCTAGCACAAGTAAACATATATAACAGTAGAAGAAAATAATAGATATGTGACTAGATAGATAGATAAAAATATATATGCGTTGTGCGTGCATGTGTGTATAAATTTATGTATATTATATATATATATATATATATATATATATATATATATATATATATATATATATATATATATATATATATATGCCAGCTTCTAAATCCTATTTTCAGATTAGGTAAAATTGATTAAACTTTAAACTTCAGTAACATTTTTCTGCAATTTTCTGGAACAAATAAATAACAAAATCGGATTTAACGTGGAAAATCATTTCAATATACCAAATTTGAAAATTTTGACGTAATTTAAAAATTTCACAATATCTGACAGCAACAGGGAAGACCCTAGAAAGTAGAGAAACAGACAGTTATAGGACGTGATACACACACACAAACACACACACACATGCAGACACATATACACACATACACACACACTCACACTGAAACACACACACACATTTACAAACACACATACACGTGTAATCACGAGTTTAAAATGGTGTACAGTAGACATATGTATGTATATATATGTATGTGTGTGTGTGTGTGTCTTTGTGCGAGTGTTTCTTTGCGATTAACAGCAGAAAATTTACCTACCCGCTCTCTCCTTAAAGCTACGTATTCCTCACACCCACCTTTCTTTCCTTTCCTCAGCGTTTTAAAAGTTAGTTCTGTGTATGTGCATGTGTGTGTGTATATGTATGTGCAGTATGTATGTGTGTGTATTTGTGTGTGTGTATGTGTGTATGTGTGTGGATGCATCTATGTATTTACGAAAGTATGTATGCAGTGTCGCATGTATATCCGTGAATGACAGCTGTATTAACGTTATCACCCCACTGCCACTCGTATTTGTTGCTTACACAACGCTGTTCTCCCTTCCCTGATATCAGCCGCAACATTTCCCTCACACTAATACTCTTGCATCCTTCACATTTTATCAAATAATAGCCTATCATAGGAGGCCCATTATAGATTTTTATTGATATCCAATTCAACTGGATGTTAGTTTAACATGTATGCAAAGTTTCTTCAAGATTGGTTCTCTGGTGTAGGCAGCAAGATGGTAACAGACAGATCGACAGACAAGTATTACCCTTTATGTATAATATATATTTTATACATACATACACCCACACTCATAACTTGGTAGGTCTGAAGTTAGGCAGAGGAGTATGTAGGTCGAGAAAAACGCTGATGAAAATATGTAGGTATAATATGTATCTATTAGTACATCAATATCATTAGTAGATAGACATTGATAATATATTAATAGATAGGCGTTCATAGATCTGTGCGAAAGAAAAAAATGAAAATAATTATACAAGTTAATTCTGCATCAGAAAAGATATTTAGCGATACTTTTAAGAATTTATGAAACCGGGACAAAACAAGAGTGATTCTAATGGCTTCCGAATTGTAATTTGTACATTGTTTCGGTCCCATCGTGTTTCATATAATCTAATAAATATTTACCCAATTTCTTTTTCTGTATACAGTTTACGCACTTTATAACCGGATCAGGATTTCTCCATCGCTTAAATAATTTTACAACAAATTAGCGATGGTAATCAAGCAATAAACTACACATCAAATTAATTGTGCATCGAAAAGTATTGCTGTTTTGTAATTATTTGTTGATTAGGAGATAACCTTCAACCATTCTAGGTTCTATAAGCGTAAAGGGCAGAAGCATGAGCTATTCTCAGAAATATCACCAGACCATAGATATTTTCTTTTTCGGCAATTTTAGATTTAGTTATACACATCCGCTAACAGCTGACCTCCAGAACATCTCAGCATTTTTCACTCCACCCCAATCAGCCAATGTCATATAGGTTGTGCCTCTCATTAAGTATGTTTTATTGTAAAGTTCATTCAATATTATTTTACCGGTACATATATATCCCATGACTTCGTGTTTTTTTTATTTTTTTACTTTTATAACAACAAACTGAAGGCCCGTGGCCTGGTGGTTAGAATGTTCCACTTATGATCACGAGACCGTTATTTCGATTCTCGGACCGAGCAGTGCGTTGTGTTCTTGAGCAAAACACTTCATTTCACATTTCACTACGATCACTTCGATATCTGACGTGCAGCACACTGTGCATTTGTGAAGGCATGGAAGAAGTGAGATAATGTAGAGTACAAACATTTAATCACTATAAATGAATCATCTGTGCAGTTTGTTCGGCAAGAAATTGCAGAACCCTCATTTGCCATCTGCGATAGGA
>NC_142936.1:73668865-73673865 GCF_046866305.1 Octopus bimaculoides | reverse complement strand
TTATAATTCTAAAACAGACGTCATTCCATTTTTATCTTACATTTATATTGACCCTGTCGCCATCTTGACTTTTAGGCATAAGAAAATATATTGTGATGACACGTGTTTATGAAGTGTGTGCTGGTTTTCTTCATGTATTTATGTCTCTATGTTTGTGTGTATGTGGCTATATTTGTCCATGTGTGATGTCTATGTATGTATCTTTGTACATGAGTGCATTTGTGTGTGTGTGGGAGGGGGGTTTGTGTGTGTTAATATGTGTGATTTTTGTATAGATGTGTGAATGTGTGTTTATCATTTATATATGTGTGTGTTACTGAGTATGTTTTTGAATAGATGCGTGAATGTGCTAACGTGTGTGCGTGTGTGAGTGAATAAATATATATGGTTTTTTAATGCAGTCTGTAGAAACATCAGGGAGCCATACATCCCTCATGCATACACACACACACAAATACACAAATGCACATATATATATACAAATGCATACATGCAATCAAATACATACATATATACATTCTCTTATATAAACAAATGGAAAACAAACAGCAATTACTAAACAATAGAGAAGAGTATCATGGATGGAGGTGAATGTTTAATACAATGGATAATCAATCGAAGTCAGTTTTTCAAATTTTAACCTAGTACCTATGGATGACCATTGATAGACAGTTGGTTGCAATACCTTGCAGTGTATGGTTCCGTCCCTCTACGTCCTAAATTCAGATCTCACTAACGTTCTCTTTAATCGCCATCGTTCTGGGGGCGACGAAATATGAAAATTAGTCAATGAACGGGATAATAAATATCCAATATACTGCTGGATGTATACCTACGTATTTATATCCAAGTGCTTACTGTTGCAGGGCAATAGTGCAATTGAATAATAGGTATGAGTGGGGGTGAAGCTAGATATGTCGAAACAATTGTAGTGATTAATAAATTCTCGTATATTCCATCTTCCGTCTTTCATTTGCCATATGTATATATGTATATATATATATATATATATATATATATATATATATATATATATATATATATATATATATATATATATATATATATATATATGCATATGTATAAGTATATATATATAGGCAAATTTGTAGTTTAAAATGCACCATACAATAACACCATACAAACACCAGTTGCCGACGTCACCTATCTCTAAATCAATGAAATTTTACAAATACTAGTTGCTGACGTGACCTAATTCTAGACCAATGAAATTTTACCTCCGATCAAAACCGAACTTCAACAAATACAACAAAATGACCCTTTAAGAAAATAAACCAACCGAAACGGCTGATGACAGTTCCCCACAGGGAAAGCCAACTAGGCAGAACGACAAACTTGACCACCGGAAAAACAAGACGTCACCAATACTTTAACGAATCAAAAATCAGATCCGCTTGCGGAAAAAATTATAAATACATCGGTTTCCAAAACACACTTTCGGGGTTGATAAATGAAGTACCAGTTGCGTACGGGCCATGTAATTATAAACAGGGCAAATTTTAACCGTTTCTCTGCAGATTGAAAAAACGATGATCAACCTTAATCGATTTTGGAAAGTTTATTGGGTTCTCATCAGAGGCGTCGACACCATTCTGACAGTCTCCAGACAAACTGTTTAGATAGAGAGATAGATAGATAGATAGATAGATAGATAGATAGATAGATAGATAGATAGATAGATAGATAGATAGATAGATAGATAGATAGAACACTAGCTACATGATGACACCATTATCTTTTGCCCAACATCTCTAGTAGTACAACAATAGACGTATAAAATACGGGAAGCTCTTTTTCGGCCGCAGCTTGTACACTAAAGAAACCACTATGTTTTCTTGCCAGATTCCAGCATCTCCATCATCAGGACTCGCTGTCTCCATCTAGAGAGATAAAGGAAACAGATGATTATGAATAGGGTTTTTGTTCTTTTCCTTTTCTTTTTTTTTTTCTTTTTTTTTTCGGGGAGGGGATTGGACTTGATAGCTTGGATAACTTCCATAGTTGACAGGCTGCAGAAAGGAAAGACTTGGGCTGCATAGCTCATTTCTACTGTAATGTATCCCAAGATAATAATTTAGATTTAATTAAACCTAACCTCCTTCACTCTACTGTTTCGTTGAATACCTTTAGGCGCCCTCCATAAACATATATACACCTACACACACAGATGTATGTATGTATGTGTATGTACACACACACACATACGTGCACACACACACACACACACACACATATATATATATATATATATATATATATATATATATATGCATGTGTCTATAAATGTATATACAAATATATGTGTAGGAGTGCCTATATATATATATATATATATATATATATATATATATGTATATGTGTCTGTAAGTATATATACGTGTATGTGTGCGTGAGCATGTGTATATGACCACGTATGCCAAGTTTTTCATTAAATATAAACAGAAAGGACCGTGAATTTCAAAGGCGGGGGCGTTTGTGCGTTCGTGCGCGCGCGCGTGTGTGTGTGTGTCCGTCCAACAGCATATAGTACGAGTCTTAGACGATGTGTCAGACTTTATTTGTGCCCGGAAAACTGACGAGCACGTGCCTTCGGTACGTTCCGCTATGGCCAAGCGATATGTTAGGCGGCGTACTTCCAATTTCGGCAAAACTCACGAACAGAGCTGTTACTATTAATAAGGGTTTTCATTTTATTTTTATTTATTTATTTATTTATTTATTTTCAATAACATTAGCAATGAACAAGGAGAAACCGTGCCGTCAGAACTCTGTGGAAATGGGAGGCAGTATAAAAGATGGAATAAAATAAGGAGTAGTTTTTTGGGGGGGAGGGGGGTTGATAAGGGAAAAGAAAAAGGAGGAAAAGTTTAAATGGTTGTTTGTGAAACGGAAATGATAAGGAAAGAATTATAGAGATGAACAGAAGAATGCGAGAGACAAGAGATGTATGAGAATGAATGAAGGAGAGAGAGAGAGAGACTGACAGGCAGTGGGAGAGAGAGTGAGAGATGAGATGAGACTGAAAGAAAACAGATTTTGTGATAGGCTGATTTGCCGTGGATCTCAAACGATGCGGAGCGATTGATTGATCGTACCAAGGTATCTTGGTGCTCCGCTGAGTTTTAAAAAATATGATTCAAGACGTAATTTTTTTTATACACACGTAAGAGCAATAATTTCAAATTTTTACTCAAGGCTAACAATTTTTGAGCGGGATGGGGGCAAGTTGATTATATCGACCCCAGAGTTCAACTGGTACTTATTTTATCGACCCCCGAAAGGGTGAAAAGGAGAAGTCGACCTCGGCAGAATTTGAACCCGGAATGTTAAGCCGGACGAAATATTTTGTCTGGTATGCTAACGATTCCGCCAGCTCACCCACCTTCACACACGTGCTTTTCTTTTGAAAACAGCTCAAATGATCTCTTTATATTATTAAATATTCTTGTTATCAGTTCCGAGAAATTTTGTTATTGCTGTTGTTTAGACCTAGACCAACTCTACTCAGAGAGAACTATGAGTAAAATAGGAAAAGGCGTTCTAGCCGTGATGAGCCCATCTTTTTAGGTGTATACCATGACTTTTTTTATAATTGGATGGCGGTGTGGTTACTAATTCTCGTAGGCTGTGCGACCTCGGAGAAATAAGTTCTCTCGTTGGCATGAAACGTTGATAGATAAGGTCCGTTTCAATCTGTTTTTTACATTAGGAACTGAATCTGATACTATTTGTCTCCAACCTACACATGAATAATCTCAAATAATATAGCAAAGCAATCGACAAGATGTTACCGTTACAAGCGCGCTTTGTTTTACCTCAGGTCCTTCGCTCCGTGATGGAGTAGAAGGAACACCATCGTGTCATATGGCGTGGCTTGGAAAATTTCTAGGCCCGGAGGAGTCCATGCCTCTCCAGATGTGATCACATACAGTCAGAATGAGAGAAAGAGAAGAAGCAATTCCAGTACAGAGCTGGTACATTATTTATTTGCCTCGAAAGGCTGAAAAGCAATATTGACCTCAGTAGGATTTATATTTAGAGCGTAGATAACCGGAACTATTACCACCACAATGCAATCCCTCTGACGCTTTAACGACTCTCCTAATTAGTCGCCTAGATTATTTTTTCCTTCGTTACTACGGCAACCCATATAATAGGCGAGAACCACTCCTGTGTCTAAAATTTCTTTTCCTCTCAGATTACAGATGCTTGCTAGTTTATCAAGACTCTTCTGTGTTCTGGCGGGGTTAACAATAAGAACGTCTACGGAGAAAAACAAACCGGAAATTCGATTCGCCGAATTTGAAATTCAGTCCAGAGATTTTATCTCTATAAAGAAATTCTTTCAAAATTCCCATCAATCTAAAAATGGCGAAAATATGCTGTTTTATGGGTACTTTTAGAAATATTTCTTTTCCAAAGCGACATCACATACTCGTAGTAACTTCTTTTACTTCGTCTCCCTCTATCTCTCTCTCGCTCGCTCTCTCTCTCTCTTCCCTCTCTCTCTTCTCTCTCTCTCTCTCTTCTCTCTCTCTTTCTCTCACTCTCTTTTCCTCTTTCTCTCCCTTACTTTCTCTCCCTCTCTCTCTCTCTTTCTTTCTATCTCTCACTTTCTCTCTCTCTCACTTTCTGTCTCTCTTCTCTCTCCCTCTATCTCTCTCCTTCTCGTTCTCTTTTTCTCTTTCTTTCTCTCTCTCTCTTTCTTTCTCTCTATCTTCTCTCTCTCTCTTCCTCTCTCTCCCTTACTTTCTCTCCCTCTCTCTCTTTCTTTCTCTTTCTCACTTCCTCACTCTCTATCAATCTCCTTCTCGTTCTCTTTTTCTTTCTTTCTCTCTTTATCTCTCTCTTTCTTTCTTTCTCTCGATCTTCTCTCTCTATCCCTCTCTATTTTCTCTCTCTCTCTCTCTCTCTCTCTCTCTCTCTCTCACTCTCTCTCTCTCTTAGAAGCGTGTGTTTTTCCTGAAACTATTGCTTGA
>NC_142936.1:73658865-73663865 GCF_046866305.1 Octopus bimaculoides | reverse complement strand
TAAAGATTTAGGATTTGTACCAAAATTATACATCGGAAAAATTGCAGCAAGTTTGTATTTAGTTTGGCATATGTTCTAAAACGTTTGTCATTTAACATGACACTCTTCTGAAACTCCACCAACGAAGTACTTGCAACTAGCTTCTTTAGTTCTAGTTTATATTTCACACATAAACAGACGAGTTTCTTTGGATTACTGCTGGCATGTCAACTTTGGAGAATCCTTCTTCTTGAAATTATCTCCCTTTCTTATATGGGGCTGAATGTAATTGTCATTTGCTACTTTTGATGCATCCTAAAGGCAGAGATAATTCAATAACTCAAAAATTAATGTTGTATGACATTTGATATACCTGTATTTTTCAACACACACACACACACACACATATATATATATATATATATATATATATATATACACACATACACACATACATACATACATACATACATACATACATACATGCAGACGGATAGATTAGACAGACAGACAGACAGATAGATAGATAGATAGATAGATAGCCATGTGTGTGTGTGTGTGTGACTGTGTGAGTGTGCGGGACCGCCTGCGTGTGTTCCTGTTAGTGTGACTATGAATGTATATATGTATGCATTCATGTATGTGTGCATGTGTGTTTGTGTGCACGCATGCGCAATGCAGCTCTATTTTCTTTAGTAATCTTCAAATTGCTTGGAAAGAAAAAGGTATTTAACATTAGTGGACAGAAAATGTAAGACGTGACATACACACATGTACACACGTACACGCGCGCGCGTACTCAGTCTCTCTCTTATACACTCACACACACACATACACTCACATACATTGACATGCACTCGCGCATGCGCACGAATAAAGAATCTATGAAAACAACTTATCCGTTTCCAATGGAAAGAGTAACAATGATCATTGATAAAGCAAAAACTACTGAAGAATCGTCTATAAACACAGGAACTCGAGAATTATGGAAAGATCTATACCAAATAGCCATATTTTCCTGTTACCATAGAAACGAAAAATTATATAATATTATAAAACACCTCAAACTATTCCTCCGATAATATCACTGACTTTGAAAGACAATCGATAAAATTCTGTCTCAAAATCTTCAAGAATTAACGATCATCTCTCAAATATTAAGTTAACTATGGCGGTATGGTTACGAAGTTCTCTTTACAACCACGTTGAATTCTGTTTCGATTCTGCTGTGTGGCACATTGGGAAAGTGTCTTTTACTTTATATATATATATATGCATGTATATGTATGTGTCTGTCAGTTTATTTATCTAGCATTATATATACTGATAATCAATTCGTTTTATCGAATGGAATAACATTTTAAAATGCTTTCACTGTTCTACCCACTTCATAACGTGGCTCTCGCATCTGCCTTCATAACCCAACCTTTCCTTTCTGGTTTTCAAACTAAGCATCCCCCTGCATCTTTCTCAACAAACAAAGCTCATGGACATGCATTCTTCTCGTCACTGTCGAGCAAAGGTGAAGGCTAACTCCGCTTCTTTCCGTGACAACTATATCATATTTTAAAAATATATAACATGAGATATACTTGCTTTAAGAGATAAGCTCAATAAATTTCGTTAATACTGCAACCGTCCAGATATGTTAAGATTCACAAAGGTGATTATATTTCTTGTACTTATTTATCATTTTACATCGCTTGTTTTGAATAATAGGGTCATTTACAAGAGCACGGTCGCTAGTTCGATAACTAATAGTTCACTAATTCAAAAAGTTCTGATGCGAGTAGCCAAAGAAATGTAGCCCTGCCTAAAAATTATTTCTTTTTGAAAGTATTTATTCAACTGCGGGGAGGCGCAATGGCCCAGTAGTTAGGGCAGCGGGCTCGCGGTCATAGGATCGCAGTTTCGATTCCCAGACCAGGCGTTGTGAGTGTTTATTGAGCGAAAACACCTAAAGCTCCACGAGGCTCCGGCAGGGGATGGTGGCGAACCCTGCTGTACTCTTCCACCACAACTTTCTCTCACTCCTTCTTCCTGTTTCTGTCGTGCCTGTAATTCAAAGGGTCAGCCTTGTCACACTGTGTCACGCTGAATATCCCCGAGAACTACGTTAAGGGTATACGTGTCTGTGGAGTGCTCAGCCACTCGCACGTTAATTTCACGAGCAGGCTGTCCCGTTGATCGGATCAACTGGAACCCTCGATCAACTGGAACCCTCGAGTGCCAAACGAACGATTCAACTGCAATTTGTGACTGCACGTACACTTAGCTGAATGTACACAACACACACAAACACACACATACACATGTGCATATATATTATATATATATATACATACGTAGCATTGAATAACTAAATGTGCTCTTCTTCTGTCATCTATATTTCAAGGACAAACAAAACATACGCACAAAAAAAGTGCGATTTAATTTCACTGCATGTTTCCGATTGTCTGGTGTTTTGGGGATAACAAGTCTAAAACCTCAAGTTCTAAGGTTGCCCGTCTTATGTCAGATGGAGTGATGTGTAAAAGATGTGCGGGCGTGTGTATGTGTGTGCGCACAATTGTGTGTTTGTACGTGTGTGTGAGCGTGTGTGTGTGTGTGTGCCTGAGAGAGAGTGTTTTCATATGTTTATATATATATGTATTTGTATGCATATATAACATATTGCACTTGCATCATACCGGATCTTCTTTATTCACTGCACATGTGTGGCTGTGCAGGCATACACACACACATATACACACATATATACACACACAAGCACACATACACACACACACATATATATATACATACATACATATGTATGTATATATATGTGTGTGTGTGTGTGTGTGTGTGTGCGTGTGTTTGTGTGTATATATGTGTGTGTATATGTGTGTGTGTATATGTGTGTGTGTGTGTGTGTGTGTGTGCGTGCATACCCACACATGTGCAGTGAATAAAGAAGATCCGGTATGATCCAAGTGCAATATGTTATATATACATGCAAATGCATACATATATAAAATATAAACACACTCTCTCTCAAGCACATATATACACACACACTCACACACGTACAAACACACACACACACGTACAAACACACACACACGTACGCACACGCATACACACGCCCGCACATCTTCTACACACCACTCCATCTGACATAAGACGAGCAACCTTACAACTTGCGGTTTTAGACTTGTTACCCGCAAAACACCAGGCAATCGGACATACATGAATATTTTTTAGAACTTCATGGAGACGAGTGAGTCAACATATATTCATTATGAGTTTAATCTGAAATGCTTAATTTTAGATTTAAATCTTTATTCACCGGAACAAATCGGAAAGGGGTCTCATATATATATATATATATATATATGTATATATACACACACGCGAGCAATTTCTTCTACTATAGCCTCGGGATTGTGAGTGGATTCGGTAGGCGAAAACTGAAAGAAGCCTGTCGTATATGTATGTATGTATTTGTGTGTCTGTGTTTGTCTCCCCACCATCGCTTGTCAACCGATATTGGTGTGCTTACGTACCCGTAATATAGCGGTTCGGCAAAAGAGACCGATAGAATAAGTACAACGCCTACAAAGAATAAGTCCTGGGGTCGATTTGCTCGACTAAAGGCGGTGTTCCAGCATGGCCGCAGTCAAATGACTGAAACAAGTAAAAGAATGAAAGAATAAAAGAATATATATATATATATATATATATATATATATATATATATATATATATATATATATATATATATATATATATATATATATATACACACAAGCATACACACTACTTGCATAGATGCACAGATTGATACATAATCACCTGAAAATACATTCAGATCATTTGCTTATGAAAATTAAGATATTCGTAGTGAAGTTTTGTAAGATGTACAGTTTTTATTCCCTTTGTATAGCTCATAAATGACAAGGAAATGGACGAGAAAAATATCTCCTTTCACCATAACTACTCCGTAACGAACTTGTCCAAGCTTGTGAAGTATAAAGTATTGTATTTGTCTATCTAAACAGAAATAGAAAAGGCAGTGTCAACGGAAGAAAATTGGGTTTCTTTACTTTTTTTTCAAAAACAAAACCATTATTACTTCCTTACAAAAGATTGAGTTCCGTAGTTTTTAAGTGAGATTTAAATCGTATGAAACCTCACAAAGTGTAAATATGATTGACAATAAGTACTTACCAATATGGCGGACAATGAAAAGAAAACAGCAGTGATTCATTTGTTAGTTTTCTTTGTTTAAATGTCGTGAAACTGAAGTTATTTCTATTTTTAAAATAATGTAAGAGGACAATAAGAAGATTTCTTTAAAAAATCACTAAACTCAATTTCAGTTTAGCTAATAACCAATAAATTACGTAAAACAACTTATCTTCCAGAAAATTGCATTCATTATTTTGTTTTCACCGTTGTCCAATTTTCAATGCCATTTCGTTATTTTGTTAAATTTCCAATATGTCCGTTGTTTATAAAAAAAAATATGTAACTTTATATTAATATTGTTTTTTTGTCTTTTTTTTCTTTTTTGTTTCTCTTTTGTGCTTTAAAAAATTTCAATATTCAAATTGCTTTGAATACCTTATCAAGATTTCTCTCCCTTTCTCGTGTGTGTGTGTATATATATATATATATATATATATATATATATATATATATATATATATATATATATATATATATATATATATATATATATATATATATATATATAGACATATATATATATACATATATATATACATATTATATATATATATATATTCTCTCTTTTTGTTCCAAATTATATTATGTGTTTTGTTTTGTTTTATTGTCTTTCAGATTGAAGTTTCGCGGCAACATTGAACACACACACAAAAAACTAGTGTAAAAACATAAATAAATAAAGACATACGACAAGCGTATTTCAAAAACAAAATAAAACAACAAAACAATTATAGAAAAATCTAAACCAACAATGGTAAACTTCTCATCTGTAATATCGGCTTATTCCG
>NC_142936.1:73651365-73653865 GCF_046866305.1 Octopus bimaculoides | reverse complement strand
GGTATTTGATAACAAGTTCGTTATGACTCCAATGTGACGGTATTAGACTACGACTCTCTTACTTTCCAGTATGGCAGTCCTTGACTACAACTCGCTTATGCTTTCAATGTGGCGGCACTTGAAAATAAATAGTATATGTTTTGAATCTAAAATCCACGCTACCGGTCTTTCCCAACCGACGTTGTAGTTATTATTTATTGCCAGCTCCGCCTTCATAGAACAAACCTTCGCTCAAAGACGTTCCAGTCACGACCATCTCGTCTTTTTATATGCAACAAAAACTAGAAGGCATTAAACAAGCATTAGTTATGTTAGAATCAGAAATCCTATGGACAATCACGTAATATCAATATATATTAAAATATATGCAGCAAACCCACTATAAACCAAGAAACCTACATACATACATACATACATACATACATACATACATACATACACACATAAATACATGCACACGCACATACTCACACACACATATCAGGTTACCTACAACGGTGTGATAGGAATTGAGGAGACTTGGCTGCTATTTCTATATTTCTAATGTGGCGATCGAGCATGTAAAAGCTGACATTAATTCAAAGTTTTCCGTTTCTCTGTATATTTGGGAAGTGTAACTTAATTGAATGCTCCTCAGTTCAACAACCTGTCAAGTATCATTTACCATTCTATCTAAAAAAAATACTTACCCCCAATTAGCCTCAGGGAGACTTTATTTTTATCCACCCACGCTATTAAATCAAAGCTAATTGATAGCTTTAGGCGGCTTAACAGACTTCTGAAATCATTTACATCAATTATAGTTACACCTAAAAATTATTTCGTTTTTCATAAGGTCTCACCAAAAATCCCCTTTTATTTAATCTTTTTGAGATGGTGGATGAGGGGAAAGAACTGGCGTATATATGATTCACCATGCACAGTATATAAAATTGACATCTTAGAGTCAAGAAGGAATCGAGAAGGAATCTCTGCGCCGTCGGATGACTTGCGAGAAATAGCTGCCAAATCTCTCTTAGGACCACGAGCTCACCGTCTTTAAAGAAAGACATTAGAAGAACATATTATTTGTTAATGTAGTCCTAGATATCCTGAAAGAGAGGAATGGTCATAGCTGGAATGTCTTTGATTATAAGTTTGCTCCATAACGGTTGACCTGTGGTTAAACAACAACTATAACAGCAGTAAAAATAAATTCTTACATTGACACTAAAGTGTACATTTGTGGTGGAAGTTTACGCTTAAATCAACAAGTTTGGCACATATTTTCCCCGCCAATCACCACTACCACCACCGCCGCCGCCGCACCACATTACAAAATAAAAAAACAAATAATAGAATCTTTGCAAGAATTTAAATACTATCGTTATTTAGTATCTCTACTAACCTAACGATTATAACTAGGAGGTCCCGCGTAAATTCCACAATTCATAGTCTTATATTTCCTGTTTCGATTTTGACACATAAAATTTAAGGTACTTCATAATATTACAATTAGTTTAAAGACGAGGATTATGTTTTCGATTTCGTTCCGTAGTTAAATATATATAAAGAAGCCTTACACTCAGGAATTTAAAGAGACACTACTAAAAACTACAAGGCATTTAATCCGACTATCGCTCGAAACATTCTGCAAATTCAGTTCTCTCACTTTTGTTAGCAAAAACAACAATAATAATCATTAACAGAATCCCTTCAGATTATTTCTTGAACACTGATGGTTAATTAAAATGTAAAATTTAAGAAGTTGCCCAACGTTCAATTGGTTAAAACATGCATAATTTAATCCTAAACATTTCATTGCTGCTTTTCATTTTTTTCATTTTCTCTTTTTTTCATTTTTATTATTTCTTATTCTTATTTTCGCTTTCATGAAACGAACGTTAAGAGAGAAAAAAATATCGATCATAAGCTTGAATGATTTGCTATAAAGCATGTAACAATTTTAAATACCCCGTCCCAATGAAAAAGAAACCATTTGACAAATTGAGTTAAGCATTGTTTTTACGAGACAAAAAAATGTTCGTCTTATTTATATCATTTGGTTGTTTGCAGATTTGTTAATGTGTCTTTATTATTAAGCATTATAGAAAATAGCTATATAAATATATACATATAGCCATTCAGTTCACAATAGTTCAAGCTAAATCTATAAGTTTCGCGTTGTAAAAAATAGTTCCATTGTAAAAAAAAAATATATTACTGGTTTAAAAAAAAACACTAAATATTTCACAGCATCACTTTTTGAAAAATTGTGTTCTTGCTTTGTATTTTGGCTTAATTTTTTATTGTTTGTTGTTGCTATTGTTAATACTCTTTCATTTTTTGTTATTTTGGTCTTTACTTTTACTATTATTATTGTTATTATTATTCATAACATTACACATGCATGTATAAATGTATATTCAAAGATACACACACACACATACTTTTATATATATATATATATATATATATATATATATATATATATATATATATATATATATATGGCTCACAA
>NC_142936.1:73633865-73646365 GCF_046866305.1 Octopus bimaculoides | reverse complement strand
TGAACTGAAGAAACTCCTGTGACAAAATCATGAAGCAATCTGCACGCGAGTGACCCATGAAAAAAAAAAAAGAGATAAGCTGCCTAACGTAGGCAGAATAAACTAAGATGAAGACATTCTTTCATCAAGACTACGTGAGATCAGATGAGTTACGTTGAATTAAGTTATCTAGCTTAGGGAGGAAGAAGGAACAGAAGATCTATGATTGAAGCCGTTCTCGTCGCCACCCACTGCGATAAGAGAACAGAAGTCAAGACGTTTAGAAGATGGACTTGAAATTTCAGGACAACTTCTGTCTACATTTACTTGCCGTACTGCTATAAATATCTCTTACATCATAGTAAAACGCCGTCAGATTTTATTCCCAACGGTCTTTTTAACGAGTTTCGTGCGAGTTTACGATCAATAGGCCAGTCTATTTTTGTACGTATTTTTGTACATTATATATACATGCGTGTGTGTGCGCTTATATATATATATATATACATATGTGTGTGTGTGTGTGTGTGTGTGTGTGTGTATATATATATATATATGTATATATGTATATATATATATATATATATATTATATTATATTACATTATAATATATTATGTTATATTATGTTATATCATATGTATTTGTGTGTGTGTGTGTGTGTGTGTGTGTGTGTGTGTGTGTGTGTGTGTGTGTAAATAACGTGCGATAATTATTTGGGGGAGCAAGATTTCAAAGCTCATTTAAAGCTATAAGTAACAGCATGTAAATACTGGATTGAAAAAAACAATTTAGGTAGGAAAAATCAAAGGCTGCCCAAAAGAAAGGGCTTTTCAACCCAATATTTGTATATTCTTATTTATAGCTTTATTAGGGCAATGAGCTGACAGAATCGTTAGCACGCCGGGCGAAATGCTTAACGGTATTTCGTCTGCCACTACGTTCTGAGTTCAAATTCCACCGTGGTCGATTTGCCTTGCATCCTTTCGAGGTCAATGAAATAAGTACCAGTTACGCACTGAGGTCGATGTAATCGAAAGGTCCCCTTCCCCCCAAAATTGTCAAGGCCTTGTGCCAATAGTAGGAATAATTATTCATAGCTTTATATGTGCTTTGAGATCCTGTTCCCCAAAATAAATATTTCACGTTCTCTCAAAAGTTTGAAAATCGTTCTGACGTGTATATATATATACATACATATATACACATACGTGCACACACACGCGCCACATATACTATATGGAGGCGTATGGTTTAGTGGTTAGGCTGTTGGACTCATGATCGTAAAATTCTGGTTTCGTTTCCTAGACCGGGCATGTGCTGTGTTCTTGAGCAAAATACTTCATTTCACGTTACTCCAAACCCCCATTTGGCACAAATAAGTAAATTTTGTAAAGGATCGGCACCCCTTCCAGTGGAATATAGTGGGAAAGGGGGATACACTCGACAGAATTAGGAAAACCGGCCTTATGAGCCTATGCTTCGGGAAGAGCCTTCAATCTTCTGATATATACATACATGTGTGTGTGTGTGTGTGTGTGTGTGTGTGTGTGTGTGTGTGTGTGTGTGTGTGCATAGCGACGAAGTAAAATGACGGCATAAAATTTCATTGCTACTATGGAAAATTATTGCTCTGCTTTACTTTTCTTTTTACGAGCGGTCTCCGGGAACAAGTTAACTAATATATCGAGGCATTATTGTATACACACACACACACACACACACACACACACATACATATACATACAAACACATACACACACATATATACATACACACATGCACAAACACGCACATACACACATGTATGTATGTATGTATGTATGTTTCTATGTATGTGTGTGTACGCGAGAAAAATGCAGAGAGAATGAGAATATATTCTTTTACTAATTTCAGTCATTTGACTGCGGCCATGCTGGAGCACCGCCTTTTAGTCGAGCAAATCGATCCCAGGAATTATTCTTTGTAAGCCTAGTACTTATTCTATCGGTCTATTTTGCCGAACCGCTAAGTTACGGAGACGCAAACACACCAGCATCGGTTGTCA
The DNA here is from genome assembly GCF_046866305.1 of Octopus bimaculoides. Lineage (NCBI taxonomy): Eukaryota > Metazoa > Mollusca > Cephalopoda > Octopoda > Octopodidae > Octopus > Octopus bimaculoides. Next base: position 73,644,340 of record NC_142936.1, on the reverse strand, counting down.
AGCGATGTTGGGGGGACAAACACAGACACACAATATATATATGCATATATACGACGGGCTTCTTCCAGTTTCCGTCTACCAAATCCACTCTCAAGGCTTTGGTTGACCCGAGGCTATAGTAGAAGACACTTGCCCAAGGTGCCACGCAGTGAGACTGAACTCAGAACCATGTGGTTGGTAAGCAAGCTACTTACCACACAGCCACTCCTGCGCCTATATGTGAAGTTCTGAACGAACAGGACCTTTGATCGCAATGCCAAAGACGCTAACGGTGTCACAATGTTGAAGGTAAAGCAGACGATGAAAATGATGATGGTGGTGTCTACAACGACAGCATCAAATATAAGAAAAATACAAACAAGAACAACAGAAACAACAACAGAAATAATGATAATAATGATAATAATAATAATAATATTACTAATATTAGTAATAGAAGTAACAATGATAACAATAACAATAATAGGTGTCTCAGTGAGTAAATAATACTAAAATTGTTTAGAATGAATATAAATAAACTTGCATAAACAAAAGAGAAAGAAATAAAGGGGGATAATTACGTGACAGATCTGATTCTAAATATATCTTTTCATTCTGCTTTGGAGTGAAAAAAATTCACTAAGAACAATATAATATATTATTATATATAAAGACCACGACAGAAAATATTTACGGGAAAAAAAAAAGTTTTAAATAAATAAGCGACGAACATGTAATTTCCCTTTAGAATTTGATTCCTAAAATCCCGTTAAAACTAATTCTAGTTCCTTAAACATAACAAAGTATAAGGTTAAAGAAACAGAAAGCTGACGGCGTCGTCTCCTGTAAAATAAAGACAAAAAGAAGTTATTAAATGCTGGTGGCTTTCGAAGTAGCTGTGACGATGAATACGCCAGAGAATGGAAGTATTGTAAATCTTCCAAGGTTATATGCATGAGTGTATGTGTGCGCGCAGGGGGAGCGTGTATGTGTGCGCGCAGGGGGAGCGTGTATGTGTGCGCGCAGGGGGAGCGTGTATGTGTGCGCATACATATATATGTACATATGAATTTTTATAGGCGTAGGAGTGGCTGTGTGGTAAGTAGCTTGCTTACCAACCACATGGTTCTGGGTTCAGTCCGACTGCGTGGCACTTTGGGCAAGTGTCTTCTAGCCTTGTGAGTGGATTTGGTAGACGGAAAACTGAAAGAAGCCCGTCGTATATATGTATATATATATATATATATATATGTGTGTGTTTAAGTGTCTGTGTTTGTCCCCCAACATCGCTTGACAACCGATGCTGGTGTGTTTACGGCCACGTAACTTAGCGATTCGGCAAAATAGACCGATAGAATAAGTACTAGGCTTACAAAGAATAAGTCCTGGGGTCGATTTGCTCGACTAAAGGCGGTGCTCCAGCATGGCCACAGTTAAATAACTGAAACAAGTACAAGAGTATATATACATATGCTTACATGTTTATATTCACATTCATATCTACACACACACACACACGTGTGTATATATATATATATATATATATATATACGAATGAGTGAAGAAACGAATGGAAGTAGCACTCAACACATGTATACACGTAGTTTAAATTTTTGTGGACGTGAGTGGAACTTTGGCCGGGAGCAACTGATATCATCAGACGGTACTTAATGATCATCGGTTGTTTCGATCCTAAACTATAACACCTTCCCGTTGGTGAAACAGCAGATGTGGTCAAATCACTGCTCATTCATTTCCTCCTGGTTTTCAGCTCAATATTACACCCCCAAGTTTTACTTAGTTGGTACTTATTCTCCCATTTCTGAAGTAAGCCCTTTCCACCCTACCACGACCAAAGTAGTCCAATCAAAATTACTTCACTCCCCAACTCGAGGAACAATGCATCTAATATATGAAACACGTTAATAATGCGAGATATACCAAAACAGCGATATTCTGCCTTCATTTTGTTTCTGTTCACATATGCTCTTTCTTATGTACTTTAAAAAATAATAGCTAACAAATTTCTTACTTGAAATAACTATTTATAACCTCTGAAAAACTTAATCCTTCACCAAAAACAAAGAAAATTGTTTTCACAATGCACTGTAAACATATTAACAACTGGTTCAGGCATGAATTGTTACTAACGATTCTGTTCCATTGAGCTTTTTTTCTTCTTATTGTTGTTATTCTTTTCTTACATGTATTTGTTATTTCAATCTTTTTTAACGTATATTCATGTGTACATATGCATGTATATATAATTATATATATATATATATATATATATATATATATATATATATATATATATATATATATATATATACATATATATATAAATATATGTATGCATATGTATATACATATAAGCATATATATGGGTATACATACATATATATATGCATATATATATGTGCATATATATGCATATATGCACATATATATATACATAATATTGTGTGTGGCTGTGTCAGAGATTTTATATTGTATGTACACTATATATAACTCAATTGTTTTTGCTCAGTATTTTACTCATAAATGAAATAATACTGCTTTTATCTAAAACTTATGTTTCTTCATCTGTTTTAAATGTTTTTGTGTCTTTGCTTTCAAATAATAAACCAAGCACTCATTATTTCATGAATATATATATATATATATGCATATGTATATGTATATGTATATAGAACATTAATCTCGATTTGATTTCGAGCAGGATAACAGTACTCAATGCATTTTTAAATGTAGAGTCAAAATTTCTCCTATTAATAATGTAATGCCTGACAACGATACCATTTTTTAGACGCATCTTTGTATCTTCTCAAAGTTTTGTTATTTCTTTGTTATTTTTTTTCTTTTTAGCTTTAGGGAAGATACTCAAGCGTATTGAAGCAGTCATATTGTTGTCAAGCATTATCTTGTTAATAATACGCATGTACATACATATATATATACAGTGTAGATATGGAGGCATTTGGAAGTAGTCAATGATTAATCATTGATAGTGTCTATCAGGGATCAGCAACAGTTGGGCCAACTATATATATGTATACATATTACCGGTAAAACGGTAGCTTTTAAGAGAACTTTCTGTAGAATTTAATGCGTTTGAATTACTAAGCAGTTGGGGCCTTTTGATTCATAGCCTTTTGCGTCACGATTTACGCAATTTTTGTTCACATATGCATTGGCAATAATGGCAATAAAAATTCATGGAATGCCCGAGGATATTTTTATATGTAAAATATGATATAGTCGTATAAAAAATACGATATAATGTGTAAGTTACGCTAATAGTGTTTAAGAAACGATATAATATTTAAGCGCGTCATGAGCATGGGCCCGGGAACAGTGGATGCAGGCAGTGCAAGCGCACCTAAAATTTTTCTGGGGTGCAAAAATCAATAATTGCACCTTTATTTACTTTTTTCAGGTTTAGAAAACAGTGCTTAAAAATTGATCTTAAGTTAGGTTTCTTCTCAAAGAACAAAGAGCAAAAATATTTTTTAAATAATAATAAGATCTTTGTAAAAAAAATATTTGAACATGGGTCTGCCCCACCCCACACCAAAGCAAATTTCGTTCCCGAGCCAGTAGTCATGAGCAAATATAAAAATAAAAAGTAGAGTATTCCAAAAATTGTTGCTGGTGCCTGGAATAGATTGTAGATTGAACTTACGTATGTGACGGACATTACATAGAATTTAATATTAGTCTGTAGGAAAAAAGAATAATCTTTGAACTATAATAAGTTTAGTCTTGCTTGCTCTAAAATAATTACTTAAAAAGTAAAATTAACCACTTAAGATCATATTAATCGAAGAAAAAATATTTTGTCATGTTTTCGAAGACCGTTGATAAAATATTGATAATCCAGTTTTGCTCTTTTCCTTTAGTTTACAACTTGGTCAAGACATGCCAAGATTATTTTAAACTGTATTAATCTTTAATATTAAATATAAATATTTTTGTTTCTTCTTTTTTACTTCCAACAGCCTTCCTATGACCGATCGTACGGCTGTCTTGCCAGCAGCAGGAACTATGGCTCTGTGAGTACAACATTATTGAATATTCAATCTTTATATATAAATACGTGTGTGTGTGTGTGTGTGTGTGTGTGTGTCTGAAATAAAGAAAAAAGAGAGATAGAGATAATATTGTATGCATATATTCAGTTCTCAACCGAAGATCGCAATGGCGCGAACACGACGCGCGAAATAAACTTTCACTTTCAGTTTCAACATGTCTCATTCGTCTGCCATAAACCAATGTACGAATATACACACACATAGGCATACATACACACATATATATACATATATATTACTCGCACACATACACACACACACACATATATAGATTTCCTTTCTCCGTCTTCCCTTCTTTGGACTTTTTCTATATCTCTGATGAAGAGCTCCGCTCGAAACGTGAAATCCTCTTTCTTTTCTTTCCTTTCCTGAGCGTCCAATGACACAGTACTTATACCACGTCCTCGCGTTGTTGTTTTTTCTTGCTTGGTCTTGTTTGGATTGACTATATATATATATATATATATATATATATATATATATATATATATATATATAGTTCAAAAAAACAATAACAAAAAAAACAAAAAAACAACAAAGTGAGGACGTGATATGGATAGTATTATTGGACGCTCAGGAAAGGAAAGAGAGGGTGTATGACGTTTCGGGCGTAGCCCTTCGTCGGAAAGATGGAAAGTTCGGAGAATGGAAGAACGGAGAAGAGGAAAATGGTACCGATGCCCACGAGGTTACATTATGAAAAGACCGGAAGAGGAGGTGGTGGGGGAAAAGTTCTTTCTAAGATAGGAGAGTGAAAAAGGGAGATGAATATCGGTGCGCGTGCGAAAGTCTGCGAGTGTGTGTGTGATAACAGAACGTGTGTGTGCGTATGTATGTGTGTGTGTGTGTGTGTGTGTGTGTGTGCATGGTTTGGTGGTTTATCTGTTAGTGTGTTTGTGTGTGTGTGTGTGTATGACGTAGTGGAAGAAATTAGTAGCAGGACTGGTTAGTGGACGCTATAGACAGTGTAGGTAGAAGGTCAACAGGTGGTTATTTGAGTGTGTGTGTGTTCGTGTTTGTGTGGGGTTGTAGGTGTTAGGTACGTGTACGTGTGTGTGTGTATTTTGTATGTGCGCGTGTGTGTATGTGTATGTTTTCTGTGCGTGCGTGTGTGTTTGTGTGTATGTGCATGTTGCGTGTATGTGCGTTGCTGTGTACGTGTGTGTGCGTGCGTTTGCTATTGTATATGCGTGTGTTGTTTATGCCCATGTGTGTATGATTGTATGCGTGTCTGTGTGAGTGTGTAGTGTTGGTGAGAAGTGTGTGTGTGTATGTGGGTGTGTGCGTGTGTGTGTATATGTGTGGATGTGCGTGTGTGTGTGGGATTGTGAGTGTTAGGTACGGGTGTGTGTGTGTTTATGTGTGTCTGTATGTGTTTCCGTGTGCGCGTGTGTGTATATTTTTTGTGCGTGCGTGTATGTGTATATTGTGTATGTTTTCGTGCGTGCGTGTGTGTTATGTATGTATGTGAGAGGTGTGTGTGCATGTGTGTTTATGTGTATGTGTGCATGTGTGTATATGTGTGTGTGTTGTGTATGTATGTGAAGGGTGTGTATGTGTGTGTTTATGTGTGTGCGTGCGTATGTGTGCCAGGTATGTGTGTTATTTTGTGTGTGCACTCCTGTGCGTATGTGTGTGCATGTGTATGCGGCTGTGTATGTAGGCGTGCGCGTATATATGGGTGTGTGTGTGTATATATGTGCGTTCGGCTATGTGTGTGTGAGGGCGCGTATGTATGTTTGTCATGTATGTGGGCGGTATATATGTAAGGTGTGTGGGTATGTGTGCGTGTAGGTAGGGGTGAGATAAAAGGTGGAAAAAAGTAAGTGTAATAACGAGAGAATAATGGATATAATGTAAAGGGGACGAGGGGGGGGTTAAAAAAAAATAATAATAAAAATTTACAAAAAAAATTAAATAAAATAAAATAAATAAATTTTAAAAAATTATGTAAAGTGTTGTAGGGACGTAAAGGGGAGAATCATAAGGAAGAGAGGGCTGCGTTGAGTCCGAAGGGGAAAGAAGAATTAAGGTTGAAAATGTAGCGTTGCTCCAAGTGGAGTCGCGAGGGAGTGGACCCATGGTGCAGGGCGAGGCCAAAAATGGAGATGTTAGAGGGAGAGTGGTTGGGCAGCTGGAAGTGACGGCCTGCAGGGGAGTCCGAACCTAGCCGAACGTCCCTTAGGTGTTCGGTGAAACGGTCGGCCAGCCGGCGGCCCGTCTGCCCCACGTAGAGTTGGTTGCATAGGGTGCATTTGATGCAGTAAATAAGGTTGGAGGAGGTGCAGGTGAAACTGTGTGGAATGTGAAGTGTTTGTAGGTTCGATCCGGTGACAGAGGTAGTGTTGGTGATGAAGGGGCAGGTGTGACAGCGGGATCTGGAGCACGGGAAGGAGCCGGGTGGGGGTGGGGAGGAAGAGGAGAAGGTACTGCGGACCAGTAGATCGCGTAGGTTGCGGGCGCGTTTGAAAGCGGATAAGGGTGGGTTGGGGAAAATGGGGTGGGTAGTGGGAGCGAGCTGGAGGCGACGGAAGGCCCGTAGGATCCTCCGACGAAGGGGTAGGGTGGCAGGGTGGAAACGGAGTGGGAAGGGGGTACGGTTAGGGGATTGGTGTGGGGAAGGAGATTGGTGTGGGGAAGGTGGTGCGGTCGATTCGACGAGCGCGGGCGAGGGCGGATTGGACAAGGTGGGAGGGGTATCCTCGATGCATGAACAGACGAGCAAGATACTGGGACTGGGTCTCGAAATCCTGGTCCAGGCTGCACAAACGTCGGAGGCGGAGGAACTGGGAGTAGGGGATGGCTCGTTTGGTGTGGAATGGATGGGAGGAGGAGAAGTTGAGGTAGAGGTGGGAGTCAGTGGGTTTGAAGAAGGCGGAGGTAGTGAGAGAGTTGGAGGGGGGGTTGATGGAAAGAGAGATGTCGAGGAAGTTGACAGAGGTGTCAGAGATGGTAGAAGTAAAGTCAAGAGCGGGGTGGAAGTTAGAGAGGAAGGAGATGAAAAGGCAGAGCTGTTCACGGGAGAGGGAGGTGGCTCCTATACAGTCATCTATGTAGCGACCGTATAGTTCCGGGGTCGGACCGGAGAATTGGGAGAATACTTGGGCCTCAATGTAACCAACAAAGAGGTTGGCGTAATTGGGCCCCATTCTCGTCCCCATCGCGACCCCAGATTCCTGTTGGTAGGTATCTCCGGCGAACGTGAAGCAGTTGAGGGTGAGGACGAGTTCTGCCAGACGAAGCAGGGTAGGGGTGCTGGGTGTGGGATCAGGGCGGCGGTCAAGGAAGTATTGGAGGGCTGGGAGACCATCGTTGTGTGGAATCACGGTGTAAAGGGATTTGATGTCCAGGGTGAAGAGGAGGTGTGAGGGGCCGGGAGGGAAAGAAAAGGAATTGAAGAGGCGAAGGGCGTGGTTGGTGTCGTGTATGTGGGATGGGAGGGCAGCAACTAACGGGGATAGAATATGGTCGAGGTATTTTGAAATGAGTTCGGTGGGGCAATTGCAAGCAGAGACAATGGGGCGGCCAGGGTTGTTAGGTTTGTGGATCTTGGGAAGGAAGTAGATGGAGGAGGTGCGAGGTGTGCGGACGATGAGGTTGGTGGCGGTAGCAGGGAGAGCAGAGGAGGAGATGAGGTCATGGATTGTGGAGGACACAAGCCGTTGGAAGGAGGGGGTGGGGTCGGAGGGGAGGAGGCGGTAGAAGAGGGGATTGTGAAGCTGGCTGAGCGCTTCCCTCTTGTAAAGGTCCGCGCGCCACACCACCACTGCTCCACCTTTGTCCGCCGACTTGATGACGATGTCGTCACGGCGGCGGAGATTGCGGAGGGCGACCGATTCGGCCCGGGTGAGATTGGCCCGGGTGAGATTGGCCCGGAGGGGTCTTTTTTTTAAGTCGAAACGCTCGACCAACGCCTTACAGTCATCCACGAACAAGTCTAGGCTACTGAATTGGCCTGGAGGCGGCGTCCAGTTGGATGGGCGGCGTCCCAGGTCCGAGAAGTAGTCCCGATTGTCGGGACGCTTTATAAAAACAGGCGAATGGGTTATCTCGTATTGCTACAATTGTTTCATTGAGAGTCTTCACTGTCACGTTAGCACAGTAGAGCCAGGTAAGCATTATGCACAACATCCATAAGATTACATAAGATGTTATGCGACTCTCAACTCATCAGGCTAACCAAATAAACAAGTGAGCAAAGTCATGTTGATTGATAAACAGATCATTAACGGGCGAGCACCCACACATACACATACACACACAATGGACTAAACAAAAGAAGAGACACGGGATAAAAAGTCATTGAAGCGATTGCAGGATGTATGACGAAAGAGTTTTAATAAAGAAACAAGTAGTAGTAGTAGTAGTAATAATAATAATAATAATAATAATAATAATAATAATAATAATAATAATAATAAAGTTGATATAAAGACCAATCATATAGTGTGTCTGCTTAATTGGCAAAATATGTCCATCCCCAAGTACAACAATACTGATTATTATTATTATTATTATTATTATTATTATTATTATTCAGTAGTTTTATTTTTATAACGTGCTTTCACTTCACTACCGAGCGCAGCTCTGTGCGCCTTGGGTATGTGCTGTGGTTTGCTGTGGTGCTCTTATGTTTACTGTATTGAAAGTGTTTTGCGTAGAATGTGTGCAGTACCCAGTAGTGCAATTTTCTGTATGTTATATATATTTGTAAGTCCTGGTGTTTTTGTTATGTATTTGTCTGAATATTTTTTTATTATACCTAAGGCACCTACTATGATAGGAATTGTTTCTGTTTTTAGATTCCACATTCGAGTTATCTCTATTTCCAGGTCTTTGTATTTTGAAAGTTTTTCCATTTCTTTTAGAGAAACGTTGTCATCTGCTGGTATTGAAACATCAATTAGAAGGCATTTTTTTCCTTCATGATCTTTGACAACTATATCTGGTCTATTTGCCTTAATTTCTCTATCTGTGTGTATTGGCATATCCCAGAGTATGGTTGCTTTCTCGTTTTCTGTGACCTTTTCTGGCGTGTGTTTATACCATCTTTTTTTGTTGCTATTCCATAATGTTGGCATAGCTTCCAGTGTATATAGGTCCCAGCTCTGTCGTGTCTGTGAATATATTCCTTCTTAGCCAGGACTGGGCAGCCAGAGATAATATGATTTATTGTTTCTTGTCGATCTCCACATATTCTACAGTTTCTTGTTATATTTCTTTTCATTATGTGTTTTTGGTAATTTCTGGTGGGGAGGCTTTGGTCTTGTGCAGCAATTAAAAATCCTTCAGTCTCTGCTTTGAGTCCTGAGCTTCTCAGCCATTGCTGGGATTTTTCTCTGTCTATTTCTTTCGCATTTAGTTTAGCCCAGTATTTACCATGTAGGGGCTTTTCTTGCCATCGTTTTATCATGGTCCGTTGCTGTTCTAGTTTTAGTTTGGATTTCATTTGTTTTATAGCTTTTGTTGTTTCTTCTTCTTCTTCTTCTTCGTATTTGTTAGGTAGATTGATTTCTTGTTTGTATTTGTCAGCTTCCTTAAATACTGAAAACAGTTTTTTGTTTTGCTCGTGTTTTGTGGCTATTTGTATTAGTTTCCCTTGCTTCTGGAGTAGGTATTTTTGCAGTCCTATGGTGGTTATTTTATAATAGTTTTCTAGCTGTATAAGACCCCTGCCACCTTCTGTGCGTTGTATATATAGCCTTTCTATGTCAGGTTTTGGGTGGTGCATCCTATATCCTGTCATTATTTTTCTTGTTTTCCTGTCTATTTTACATAGTTCGTTTAGTGTCCAGTTAAGGATGTTGTAGCTGTAGCTTATAACTGGGACAGCTAAAGTGTTGATACCCATTATCTTGTTTTTAGCATTGAGCTCTGTTTTTAGTATTGATCTAACTCGTCTATAGTACTCTTTCTTTATTTTTTCTTTCATTTGTGTATGTTGTATCCTATCTAGTTCATTGACTCCTAAATACTTATATGGTTGGCTTTCGTCTAGTTCTCTTATTTCATTGGCTTTATCTAGTGTTATATTGCTACTTTTAACTAATTTTCCTCTTTTCAGGGTTGCTTTGGCACATTTTTCTAATCCGAATTTCATTTCTATTTCCTTGGTAAAGCCGTGTACTGTCTGTAGTAGTGTTTCTAGCTCTTTGTCGTTTTTTGCATATAATTTTAGGTCATCCATATATAGAAGGTGGCTGACTGTTTTTCCATAGCATTTGTAACCGCATCCAGTTCTATTTAGCAATTCTGTTAAAGGTGTGAGTGCCAGGCAGAACAGGAGTGGAGAGAGCGTGTCTCCCTGGAATATTCCTCTTCTAATGGGGATGGCTTTCGTTTTCACAAGTCCCTCTTTTGTTTGGAGCTGTAGCACTGTCTGCCATTTGTTCATTGAGTGCT
>NC_142936.1:73626365-73631365 GCF_046866305.1 Octopus bimaculoides | reverse complement strand
GACAGGTTTATAAATATAGATCGGATGAGAGGACTAAGTGGCGGAGGGAGGTGGCACTGAGAGCAGATACACTTAACTACCACCACCACCACCACCACCACCACCAACCACTACTACTACTACTACTACTACTAGAAATTTTCTTGAGTTTTATCAACTCTTTTCTATATTCTTTCTCCTTCATCTCTGAGTCTTTCATTTTCTTCTTTTTTCCACCCCATTTCTTTTTCTTTTTCTACAGTCATTTCTTCTTTTTCGCCTTCTTTTTCCGCAGCTTTTCTCCTTTAATTTTTTTTTCTTTTTTGCCTTCTTTTCCCTTCATTTTCATATTTCATCTCAGATTCTTTTTCGTTATTTTTCTTCCATTCTTTCTTTCTTTCTTTCTTTCTTTCTTTCTTTCTTTCTTTCTCTCTTTCTTTCTTTCTCCTCTCTTCGTCTTTGGCCTCCATCTTCTTCTGCTTCTTTCTTTCTTTCTTTCTTTCTCTCTTTCTTTCTTTCTCCTCTCTTCGTCTTTGGCCTCCATCTTCTTCTGCTTCTTGTCTTCCTCTTTTTTTCCTTTTTCATTTTCATTTTTCTTCTCAGTTATTATTATTATTATCATTATTATTATTATCATTATTATTATTATTATTATTATCATTATTATTATTATTATCATTATTATTATTATTATTATTATTATTTTATGTTTGACTTTTGTTTTGCATTTGTACAAGTTGGATCCAAGTCTCACCCAGAGACCTCAAGAGACAACAAGTTAGAAGTTCATGTAGGTGTTATGCCTAGGGTACCATATATTTGGATTTGTACAGTTTTGTTCAAGTGAATGTTTAAGAAACCATAAGAAAATTATGTTTGCTTTAAAATTTGAGATCACATAGACAGTATTTTACGTAGGATATGGGCAGTTCCCATGAGCACTATCTTTTGGACTTCAGCCATTTTGGGGTTTCCTGGTATCTGAGCTAGGTAGTAATCAGCCCGTTTCGCTGTCATTCCCAGGGCACCTATGACAATAGGTATTGTTTTCGTCTTCAGATTCCACATTTTGCTAATTTCTATTTCAAGATCTTTATATTTGCTCAGTTTTTGGTAGGTCTTGACAGATACGTTTATATCAATTGGGACAGTCATATCAATGAGGAGGCATGATTTTTGTCTGAAGTCTTTCAGTATGATGTCTGGCCTATTTGCGTCTATCTTTCTGTCAGTTTGAATGGTGAAGTTCCAGAGGAGTGCAATGTGATCATTTTCAAGTACTGGGGGTGGTTTGTGTTCCCACCAGTTTTTATCATGGGGCAAGTCCAGGTTTTTGCATATTACCCAGTGAATATATTGTGCAGCTCTATCATGCCTGTTGAGATTATTATTATCATTATTATTATTATCATTATTATTATTATTATTATTATCATTATTATTATTATTATTATTATTATTATTATCATTATTATTATTATCATTATTATTATTATCATTATTATTATTATTATTATTATTATCATTATTATTATTATTATTATTATTATTATTATTATTATTATTATTGTTCCTTCATCAATTGCTGCTTACTGATGATAAAAGCGACAACGATAACGACGATTGTGACGATTATGATGGTGATGGTCTTGGTGATGGTGGTGTAGGTATTATTAAGGTTGATGATGACGATGATGATGATGACGATGATAAGGCTGATGGGAATGGTGATGATGAGGAGGATGAGGAGGAGGAGGAGGAGGAGGATAATGAAGAGGAGGGTTATGATGATGATGATGCTTTCCTCTGGGATATAAAAGGAACTTAGCTGATATAAACTGACAAAACATTGACTAAATATTATTCTACCTTTTTACCACACTTTTCTCTCATTTCGCTTTTTTTTTTTTATTTTGGTTTGTAGTACGTTTTTAGTTTATTTTTTTCATTCGTTTTTATCATAACTTTCAACACGTGATGAGTTCTTTAGTCTGACGTATACAATGTGCGTGTGTGTGTGTGTGTGTGCGTGTGCGTGTGTGTGTGTGTGTGTGTGCGTGTGTGTGTGTGTGACTTGACGAGTTTTATGTGTTGGCACATGTATATACATACCTCCCTACCTGTGCGCACATGTAAATGCATGTGTATATATTATAAACTTTCAACGTAGGATAGGTGATGTGGTGTACGTTATGCATTGTGCCTGTATGTAAACAGATAGACAGACAGACTGATACATACATACATACATACATACATAGAAACAAATATAAATACATACATACACACATACATGCGTACACGCATGGCCGCTTGGGTTAAGACGCTCATTTTGCAGTCATATGGTATCGGGTTCAGTCCCGCAGCGCAGTACTTTGATTGAGCAAGTAACTTTTGCTCTAACACTGGGCCGACCCATGCCTTGTGAGTGAATTTAGAAGACGGAAACATTTTCCGGTGTGTTGTGTGTGTATGTGTGTCTAAGTTTGTCAGCCACCCCCTACTGCCGTTTCACAACTGGTGCTAGTTTGTTTACAAGATCTTTTCGGCTTGGTTGCCAGCGGCTCCAAAAATTAAAGCTTACCGAAATTTTTTTAATTTGGCACAATAATACACTTGCCCAAACTGAATTGCTGGAGTTACCCAGCAGTTCGACAAAAGAGGACGAAATAAGTACCAGACTTAATAAATAAGTTATGGGACGGATTTTTCCGATTGAAACCCTTCATGTCGGTGCCCTGACATGGCTGCAGTCCAATGACTGAAACAAATGAAGGATACAAGATAACATATATACGTGTGTGTGCGTGTGTGTGTGTGTGTGCGTGTGTGTGTGCGTGTGTGTGTGTGTGTGTGTGCGCGTGCATGTCAGAGACAGACAGAGACAGACAGACAGACAGAGCGTACGTACATACGAGGGGGTAGTGAAAAGTTTCTGGCTTTAAAGGTATTGCGAATGACCTGGCTGGAGGCCAGGCCTTCCGGGTTCTTTTACGGAGATTAGAAAAAACTGAAGGACCGCTGTGTGTGAATCAGAGAGAGGAATGCGTTGAATAGAATCATAAGCGTGGATGTGTGATAAGAAGCTTGCTTCCCAACCACAAGGTTCCAGGTTCAGTCCCTCAGCCTTGTCACTGGATTGGGTAGAAGGAAACTGAAAGAACCCTGTTGTATATATATACAGTTTCCATCTAATATATATATATATATATATATATATATATATATATATATATTAGACGGAAACTGTATATATATACAACAGGGTTCTTTATATATATATATATAAATATATATATATATATATATATATATATATATATATATATATATATATATATATATATATATACATATACATATATATATAAATATATACATGTGTGTGTGTGTGTGTGTGTGTATACATGCATATGTGTGTGTTTATGTCCCCCGTAACGTAGTGGTTCTGCGAAAGACACCGATATATTAAGTACTAGGCTTATGAAAATAAACCCCGGGATCGATTTTCTTCGGCTAAAACCCTTCAAGGCGGTGCTCCAGCATGGCCGCAGTCAAATGACTGAAACAAGTACATACATACATACATAAATACATACATACATACATACATAAATACATACATACATACATACATACATACATACATACGTACGTACGTACGTACATATGTATGTATGAGGCGCATGGCCTCATGGTTAGGGTATTGCAGTCATGATCACGAGATCGTGGTTTCAATTCCTAGACCGGGTAGTGAGCTGTGTTGTTGAGCAATGTCGACTTCAGTGACCTTGTGCAAATGAAAAATATCTGAGAGAGTACAAAAAAAAGTAAGAAAAACGTTGGTAAAAGATAGAATAATATTTAGTCAATGTTTTGTCAGTTTATATCAGCTTTCCGAGTTCTTCTTATATCTCAGAGAAGAGCATCGCCATCACCACCATCATCATCACCATCAACATGCAAATAGTTCCTCGGCTTTTACGTAGCAGGCATAGGTAGTCTATTCATCACCATCAAGTCGTCTTGCCCGACCCCACGATACCTACCCACAACACCTACTCCGCGGCGTGGGCTATACCTAATTCCATTATCCAATAAATTATTTAAAATGAAAATAAAGATGAATAAGCGCAAACGTGAGCGGTTAGGATCTAACGTGATGGAGATTTGGCTGCTATTTCAAGCCGATTGAGCTACCATGGAGAGGCTTCCTAGTTGGTTCGTATATGTGTCTGTATGTATGTGAGTGTGTGAGTGTGTGAGTATGTGCATGCGTACGCGCGCGGCTGGGAGGATTCTTCTAAATCTACTAAAATAAACAGATGCGCATTATCTTCACTTTCATTACACACCTACACACTCAGTAATATGAAGAACCTTTACCAACTCACACACACACACACACATATATATATATATATATATATATACACACACAAATATATATATATATATATATATATATATATATATATATATATATACAGACTTGCACGTACACACATACATATGAACTTATACATACATACTCATGTTTATATGCTGGCCTAGGTTTCCATCACCATTAATATCTTTATACACACACGCACACATACATTTATATAGAAATTACCTTACATCTCCATACACACACACACACACACACACATACAAATATGCATATACATATTGTGTAAGTGTGTGTGCGTGTATACGTAATTATGTATTAAGGTGTGTTAATACGCATATATATTTATATACACACGCACAAGCACATCTATCTATGTTGATATCTTAACACACACATGCACACATTAAGAAACTCACAACTAAGCTGATAAATAAGAAACAAACTACATATATATACAAACATACATATGCGCAGTCACAGACACAAATATATGCAAGCAGATACATTTACGTACAGACTCACATGCATACGCTCATTCACACACACTGGCATATATAAACTCACTCAACCATACAGTTAAGTTTACTTACAGACTCACACGCAAACATTTTCACACACACACATACAT